>NW_028145364.1:1600318-1897357 GCF_050948025.1 Trichoderma camerunense
CGCGCCGCCGCCCCCCCGGCCCCGGGCCGCCCGCGCCCCGCCGCCGCGGGCGCGCCGCCCGCCCCCGCCCGGCGCGCCCCCCCCCCCGCCGGCGCCCGACGTACAATGACGGGGTACTTGGAGCTAACAAAGGGGGAAGCTTCCTTTGCTCTCAAAGGTCCATTTGTGATAATGCGGGCTATTTTTAAGAACATATATCAGCACCTGATCGCATGCCTGTCTTTTCCTCTCGTGATATTCGATCGGAATCGCGAAATCGCAAATTGTAGCTCTCGGAACGGAATGGACCTACCTGCCGGTCGGGTAGATGAGAAGTTCCTAAGCTGGCTCCTGGCAAATCGCGAAAACTATGGTCAATGTCAGTATCAACTAGCTGCAATAAAGAAAAGGGGCCAATCGAGCTCATGGTTCCTCCAAGCTATGCTCGCCCGGCGATCCGTTTTGCGCGCAGAGTAACGGAGGGGCAGCCGATTCGCAGTTTTTTTTTCTGGTTACGTACCGAAGAGCCAGAGGCCAACTTCCTCAAAGCCATAGAAGATGCCATTGTGAGCGAAGCAAGAAATCCGGGGTCACCAGGCTGCGTCCGCGCAAAAATTTGAAGCAGCAATGGCTTTACACAGACAGCTCGGCAATGCTTGGAGGTTTGGCAGCGTATGTCACGTTTTCGTCGATGGAGACTTCGGAAAAGCATGTGTCGGTCCTCGGCTATCTGGGCCAATCAGAGACTGTGTATTTGTAGTGGGATCGGGATTAGTAAGGATATGGGAAGCAGACGGGCTGAACGCTGGTGCTAGGCGGTACGTACCAATGCTTGTGATGCCGCGCGAAGCAGTCTATAAGACGACGGGTCGATAAATGTTCTGAATCATTGAGCAGCGGCCTAGATAAACAATTGGTAAAATCATATACCACTTTAGTTCTAATACAACCTTTTTTAAAACACAAATCGCAGAATTGAGGTGGCCAAAACGGGATTCTTTCCTCTCTGTGCCTATATTCTGGCTGTGATGGCCCCATTTTACTCGGCACGACAGCAGTCATTGGGCAGAGAAGAAAGAATCTGCCCACTAACAACTTTTGTCAACACCACACGACCAGCTGTACTTGACGGCCAAAAAATCTTGATCTCCTTTGCTAGAAATAGCAAATATCATCTTATTACTTGACCAAATTAAAACATACACTTTACTTGGCTTTTTTCAGCTCGAATTCTGCACAACAGGGTTTTCAGTGCCCAAAAATCGGTCAATTCTTTGTCGCGAATAGCATCATGCCTTCAGCAATTTCACACGAAGCCAGCGACTCAATTGGCGACAGCCATTCTGATTCAATCCCAACTCACCCTCTCGGAGTCAAACCCCTGGGAAACCAGTATCTTGCCACGGGGCCGAATGCCCGAAGAAGTATTGGCACATGGGCAGTTTTACCCGATGAGATCCTTGCCCTTGTTCTCGAGGGTTTCGACAAAAGTTCACTTTTGAGCCTCGGGTCTACATGCAAGTTTTTATATGCCTTCTGTCATTCCGAAGAACTATGGAAAGCCCTTTATCTTCGGTAAGTTTTAGCTATGATTTCCTTGTGTGGACATACCCCATATGTGTGCTCGTGAAAAAAACGCTATCGTCCCAAGCAACTCATCTCTATCTCCGTGGTAACGCAGTAAATCTGTTTATATGTGCCCGATATTCAACAGTCACGTATAATTCCAACAGGAATTCGTGATCCATAGGATCAAGTCAGTGATGGCACAAGCTAACGTGGAATGAACTTTAGATCTCAGTCAACGAGCTCCTCATCCATTAATTGGCGGGGATCATGGAGATCGACCGTCTTGGGCCTTGACAGTGATCGACAAGCAAAGGTTGACTGTAGCAACGTCTTTTCCGATGTCCTACATCGACCTTTTGCCTGCAGCAATATTGAGCTGGCAAAATATGTCACAGGGATACCAAAAGCTAATCAGATTCGCCGGTTTGAGAATCTCACATATGAAGAGTATGCTGACAGATGGACTGAGCAACCTTTTGTCTTGACGAAATGCATACAAGAATGGCCAGTTTACTCCCAATGGACTATTGATTCCTTACTCGACAAGTTCGCCGACGTTGAGTTTCGTGCCGAAGCAGTGGACTGGACATTTTCACAGTATTGTGATTATATGAATCGGAACAGAGACGAAAGCCCTCTCTACTTGTTTGATCGAAAATTCGCTGAGAAGATGGAGCTCAAGGTCGGACACTCAGAGGGTGCCTCATATTGGCGGCCCGACTGCTTCGGACCGGATCTCTTCGAGGTCTTGGGAGACGAGCGGCCGGCTCATCGGTGGTTGATTATCGGGCCCGAACGAAGCGGATCTACTTTCCATAAGGATCCCAACGGGACGAGTGCGTGGAATGCCGTGATTCAGGGGGCTAAATACTGGATCATGTTTCCGCCAACGGCCCAGGTACCCGGAGTTTACGTATCTTCAGACAGCAGCGAAGTGACAAGCCCCCTAAGCATTGCTGAGTGGTTGCTCACGTTCCACGACGAGGCGAGACACATGCCTGAGTGTGTTGAGGGCATCTGCAATGCTGGAGAAATACTTCATGTTCCGAGTGGATGGTGGCATCTCGTGGTGAACATTGAAAAGGGCATTGCGCTGACACAAAATTTCGTCCCTCAGTCTCCCAGCCTGAACCTAGTTTCCGAAGTCTTGTCGTTCCTAAGGGACAAGCCGGATCAAGTCTCTGGCTTCTCGCGAGACGTAGAAGATCCCTTTGGCCTTTTCACAGCCAGACTCAAGCAAGACTACCCAGACGTTCTGGAGAAAGCACTAGAACTGGCTGATAAGAAGAATGGCAAAAAGAGAAAGTGGGATACGGCAGTGGGACGAGATGAAGAGCAAGCAGAAGGATTTAGCTTTGGGTTTGGAGGCGATGATGATGATGAGATCCCGTAATGGCAGTCTATGTATAGGTGGGCACTATATCTACGATTTATGAATATCTTGAGAGTTGACATGCAAGTATACGCATATAACATGCAATTTATAGGTTGCAAGTATCGGCATGTAGATAGAGGAATCGTTGGTGGGTGTGGGTATACGGAGTACAACGCACTGGGCATGTATGCACGACAACTTGAACTTTGCGGGGCTCTACAGGGTTGATTCTGCATGGCTCCTCTATTGTTTGTGATGTGATTATTTTGTAAGCAACGAGGCATCCCTGACACATGTTGACTACAGAGTATTGATCGCGGAATAGGGATATACCTAGGTTAATTTCCATGAGACCTGTGGCGCTGGCAGTGAATACAGGTAATTGCCCAAGCCATTGCGGGCAATTGCCAATTAGGTGATAGTGAACACGAGCTAAAGATGGAATCAAAGCTGGCATCCTTGCCCCGATTCTTGACAGCTGATGCGAGGCACAATTGGGGATAAGATTCGGAATGGCCGTTTGCCATGCGGGCGGATTTAGAAGTGGCAGCAGTACGGAGATGCGAATGAAGGTGCTGGGCTGGATATCCGAGTTGGGGTTGATATTAGCTGGACCGGTGCTGGCCGGACTGGGGTGAATCAACTGGCGCTTGGGCTCCAAGAAAGCAGACGCTAATCACCCGATTTACTCAGATGTCAAGGCGTAAGATTCGATGGGATGGAGCTGGAGAGTTTCAGGCAGAGGGTCCAGGGGATGACCTTTAGAGGGTATCAAATAGTTGCACTACCTGCAGCGGCACAAGTGGTAGTAGCGGGTGGGATTAAGGGGGATCACTTCTGGTTGCAAATCAAATCTTCGAAATGCCCACATCAAAGCAACAGCCGACCACGTCACCACACAGCACAGCTTCCGAGTGAGTTGCAGCAAGAGAAGCCACCCGCAGAAGCAACGTTCAAGTCCATCCATGTAATCTGCCTCCCTCCAATCACCGCCGGCGGAACCCAGGACTGGCACCTCACTGACTCGGCACTACTGTTGTTAGCACCGCAGGTTAGCTGTGACTGTTCATGCTAGAGCACCCGCGAAAGAGCCTCTAGCGTCCGCGGCCATGGATGTAGCTGTTGGACCTCT
Organism: Trichoderma camerunense; assembly: GCF_050948025.1. Lineage (NCBI taxonomy): Eukaryota > Fungi > Ascomycota > Sordariomycetes > Hypocreales > Hypocreaceae > Trichoderma > Trichoderma camerunense. The sequence goes on from NW_028145364.1 coordinate 1,604,374, forward strand.
GCTTTGTGCTGCTGAATGGATATTTGACCTACCTAGACTACAGTACGCTGCTGGTTGAAAGGGGGGGAGCTGGGTTAGTACCTAGTTAGAGGAGAGATGGCCACCATAGTACAGCACAGAGCATAGAGAACAGACCAGAGACGCCTCCATCTAACTGCACATTGGAGCTAGGTAATAAGACAGTGAATGAGTAGTACGTGAAGGAAGTTAGCGCTCAAGGTACCATCCGTTGACCGCAGCAGTAGCAACAGCAACAAGGCAGCCATAAGCACGCCATTGCGGCTCTTCACAGCTTTGTTTCAATCGATATTGATATGTTGCTCCAACTTGATTTGTCCCAACAAGTTCCCGGCCGCAAGAACAAGTGGCAGAAGCACAAAGAAATACCCCAGAAGTGTCCGGCAGTCCCCCTCCAAAGCACCTGTACCTTGTCCAGCTTTAGCCTTTAGGTACCCAAAACCCCCCCGAAGGACCGCCCGGGCAGCTAGCGGCTTTATTACTGGGCCACCTTACAAGGGGCGGGCCACCAACTTCGCCTCCACCATAGACCTGTCGCGAGTCTCGTCCATCTGGTCAGCGTCAACCCTTCCTTCATCTCTCTCGCCGTCTGTCCATCCTCTGCCATCCTCTGCCTTGACCGGAGCAGGGCCTTTTGGAGGGGGCGACGATATAGCAGCTCGCCATCGGCACAGCGAGTGCGGCGCACGATTTCTCTACGAAACTGTCTTTGCTGGGCCAGGGTTTGCGACGCAATGTAAGCTTCGTCGCTGCCCTTCTCCGCCCTTTCTTCACCGTCCACGCGCCTTTGTGTCCGCTTGTTGGCCTCTCTGTTTCTTCGATTCTTTCTTCGATTCTCGGCTTCACCCGTCTATAATAAACCCAGTTTTGATTCACTGTTCATCGTCATCCTTGTCTCGTAATAGTTTCGCAGCTGTGAGTGCTTGTGACTCTGATACATGGCTACCTTACCCCTAGGAAGCTTTGATAATCGGACCTTTATGAAAGCATACTTTGCCTATTGCTCAGCAAACACTGACAACACCTCTTCTTAGGAGCTTGTGCTTTGTTCTTTCTTTATAATCGGTCCGCGCTTTGATTCTCAGCTTCATTGTCTTCTTCTATTTATAACTACTTTCGGAGCTCCTGCTTCCCTCTCTACTCTTCGGCACTGGTCCCCACCATTCGGCCATATATATTACGACCACTTCGATCGCAAGCGTTGATCTTTTAGCCTTGCCTTGACAACGATCCTCTACCGAGTAGAACACCTCGTCGACCTGCAACATATATATATACATACTCTAGTATTCGAGTTGGTCTGTCTCGCCAGGTCCAACCAACCGCAACCATGGTATTAGACGAGCACTACGAGATGTGCCTGCCCATCCTGCAGGACCCAAGGCTCGAAGATGAAGATAAGACGGATAGAATAGAGGAGCTGTTCAAAAAAGAAACCAACCTGATTGGCATGTCTCTGGATAACGCCATCCTCGATGTCATGTGGCGATGGCGTGAATGCGGAGGGACCTCAACGTCACCGCCTCCCATCCGTCAGACCATCTTGCGACGACCATCTCCAGCTTCGTGGAGGGGTGGCACTCCGTTGTCAGGCTCGCCACGGCTGGCCGTTAGTCCTCTTGCGCCGCCTGGATACATCCCCGCTACCTTTGGCAGGACCAAATCGGTCACAGCTTCTCCCTTTGGATCCCCACGAGCCTCTCCTCGCCTGGCCCTTGCGACCCCCGTGATCCCCCATAGCCCAAATCTCAATGCATATGAGTTTGCCAGCGACCCCACCCCCGCTACCGAGATTCTCGGAGAATATCAGATCGAGAATGTTGACTGGCTGGTCAATGATGACACCATTAGTCTGTCCTCGTCTGTGGGCACTACCAGGAGCCTCAATGCCGCCGCCCCTGAGTTTTCGTCCATGTCCTCGCAGCAAATTGACATGTCGCCTTACGATATGCTCAGGTCAATCCTGGGGCATACGAGAACTGATGACGAAATCGAATCAGCCCTTGCGGCGCACAACTACGATTTGAGTGCAACCATCACGTCCATGATGGAGGTTCCGCAAGACGGCGGCGTACGACTTGATGAGCCCAAGAACGTTCTCATTGGCAAGTCAATATCTGCAGAGGGTCGCCCGTCCACCCCGGTGAACCAAAAGGCTGGCGTCATTTGCAAATTTTACATGTCGACTGGCCAGTGTCTGCGCGCAGACTGCCGGTTCAGTCATGACCTCAGCAACCACTTGTGCAAGTAAGTGCAGAAAGCGCACAAACTCATACAGGATACTTCCAAGTCAAAACCTGCTAACGTTATCAACCTAGGTACTGGGTCATGGGCAATTGCCTGGCCGGCGAAACGTGCATCTTCTCGCATGACCCAACCAAGCTTGTGAGCAAGATGTCGCTGGAGAGCGGCACGAATACTCCTACCAGGAGCCATAGCAGCTTGATGCTTCAGGATATGAACTCGTTTCCCTCCCTGCAGTCTGGTGACTCCGATCAGCATGGAGCTTTTGTTGGTAGTCCCAACTTTGCCTTTGGAATCGGCTCATCGCCAGGATTGCGATCCTTGCGAGCAGAGAGCCCGCGACCTAGATCGAGGCCTGGAAGCCGACATCAGGTCAAAGAAAACCATGCCGTCGCCCCAGCCCTTGATGACAACGAGGCCTTCCCATCTCTTGGATCGGCCATTGCAAAGCAAGGGAAGAAGCATCACGGTAAGCGAGGAGGGCATGGCCACAAGGAGAACGGCACCCCCAGCTCTTTGGCGGATATTGTCAAGATGAACCCACCCGCATCCCCAAGGCTGGAGGTGCGCAAGCCCGTTAGCAACGGCAACGGCACTGTCGGCAGAGATGGCGAAAACAGCGCTGCAGCGCTCGCAATTCCTAGCCCCAAGCACATTCCTTGGCTGGAAACCGGAGAGCACGCCAACAAAGCATATCTCAAGGCCCGCCAAGATGCTATAAAGCATGGCGGCCTCAGGAATAAGTTTTTGCAAAGGTATGTCTACATAGCTCTGGAAACAAAACAGATTGAAGCTCTAACAACAACAATTTCAGCGCTGCTCAAGCATGGAACCGCAACGATGCCCGAGCCGCCAAGGCCCTTAGTCTCCGTGGCCAAAGCGAGAATGACTTGATGAGAAAGGCTCATAGGGAGGCCGCCCGTGAACTCTACGAGGAGCGAAACAAGAATTTGGACGGCATGTCAGAGGTATACGTCGACCTCCACGGCCTTCATCCAGAAGAAGCCGTTGAGTACTTGGAAAAGGTCCTCCTAGAGAACGAAAAGGGAGGTAGGCCTGTCTACGCCATCACCGGAACTGGCCACCACAGCAAGAACGGCAAGGACAAGGTGGGGAAAGCAATCCGTGCATTCTTGAATGAGTGGCGATATGCGTACCGTGAGTTTTCTGTGCCGGGAGATCGCAACAGCATGGGCGGCATTTTGGGAGTGGATGCCAGCAGTTGGGACAAGTCACTAGCGAGAGATGGGGCCGACGAAGACAAAGCCGCAGTCGACATCCTTAGCCAAGGTGTTGAGATTGGTGATGGCAAAGTCAGACTACTGGTCAGGGACCCTCCCAAGGGTCCAAGCGGCCGCCGATGACAACGCGAGAACTAAAGAAGTAAAAGACTTAAAAACCGATGCAAAAAAAGGAGGAGGCAGCGTAAAGGACTACCTAGTTGGAGGAAGAGAGTTAGGTAGAGCGTATCTCATGAAGAACTGAACTATACACTCTTGTCCCGGCACGTCGATTTTTGTGTGAATGATGTGTTGTTGTATACCTCGCTGCTAGCGGTCATTATTCACCAGCCAATACAGAGCATGATGATACACGCTTGACAGCATCATCACATACATATTGACTGTCTACCTACTTACTGGCGGTTGCATGATTTTGGCTGACACAGCCAATGTATCAAGCAATTCCTAGTCTCACGGTTCGCAACGTTTCTACAGAAGCAGCTCCCATTGGTGGACTATACAACAAGGGCCGTTCCTTTAAAGCCTTTTAAGGTGACAGTGGGGCTGACGTAAGTACAGTTCCTTGAGCTACGCCCCGTCGACATCCAATTGGGGGGAATACAGCGCCTCAGGCACAGGATATGGGGTGCACGCACAGGTACCAGCACTCAGGGTCTTGAAAGATGGGCCGCAGAAGTACATGCGAGGTACCTTCTTATCGAGCGACACCGCCACCGATAGATGACGAGGAATCCAAAGCTTATGCCAAACCCTTGAATCCTCTTTGATTCATCGTTCTCTTTCCTCGCAAAAGGTCCATCGCAATTCAATTAATCGCCTTTTCTTCTTCTTTTCTCTTTCGCATTTTCTTAAGTTTGATTGTGCGCTGACGAATTTGACTCGCTGCGGGGAGAAATACGAGTCGGAGCGCTTCCGATCTCGATAATATCGACCGAGCGATCCGCCAGCCAACTCAAAACCAACATTGACTTTTTTTACACGATATTTCTGTCTTTCTGTTGGATCCGGAATGGAGAGCTAGGTGGATAGAGGATAATATTTTGGGGGTCTTCGATATTCGCATATCCGGCTTCATCCTTTCTTCTGCATCTTTTTGACGACATCTATTTTATTCGATTCGGTTGTACGAAGACATCGCGGATATACAGATCATATCCTTGCACCGAGCTGCTTTACCCCTCAAACGACCACGAAAACAACAAGGCCAAATAGGCAGAACCCCAAGCTAGAATCTCAAGAATGGCGGACCAATACCAGCCCCCGAGGGCCGAAAGCGTCTCTCCAACACCCTCCTCTCCCTCGTCGGAGACTCCTCCGTTGTCCTCGTCGGAAACCCGATTCCCGCACCCGCAGCGCTGGTCTCGCAGGGATGCGAGCCATCGCCTCTCGGGAAGCATCTCGCGGTCGCAGCGGATATCATCGGGGGCGCAGGGCTGGGTGCGCGACCAATGGACGACATATCTGAGATGGAGCGAGAAGATGTACGCAACGTTCTGGAAGCTGTCGTTGCTACAGCGGTCGCTCGTTGTTTTCGTCATTTTGCTGGGGTGGACGTTTATCATCTTGTCCATCTTGTACTCAGAGGCCTTCTTTGCTTGGCTGGCGACGGTGTCAAAGTCGTGGCGCGAGATTCCTGGTGGCTGGCTGATTGCCTTTATGCTTATCTTCGTCACCTCGGTTCCGCCCATTATAGGATACTCGACCGCCAATACTATCGCTGGCTTCGTGTACGGATTCCCCAACGGCTGGCCCATTGCTGCGTCAGCATGCATCATTGGTAGTCTGGCTGCCTTTATGGCCTGCCGAACCGTCTTGAGCGGCCATGTCAACAAGCTGATTGGGAACGACCACCGCTTCGTTGCGCTCGGCCAAGTTCTGCGTAGGGACGGGATCCTCTACTTAACGGGTATTCGTTTCTGCCCGCTGCCTTTTAGCTTGAGCAACGGCTTCCTTGCAACGATCCCTAGCATATCGCCCCTGTCATTTGTCATCTCGACAGCATTGTCAACGTAAGACTTAATTCTTGTCACAACTTTGTCACAACACCAGTTTAGCTAACATTGTCTTTCCAGGCCCAAACTCCTCATCCACATCTTCATCGGTAGCCGTCTCGCCATCATCGCCGAACAGGGAGACGCTATGCCTCTCCGCGACAAGATCGTCAACTACACCGGCATGATCATCGGCGGCGCAATCGGCGCTGCCGCCGGCTTCATCATCTACCGTCGCACCATGGCCCGCGCCGAGGAGCTCGCCCGCGAAGAGGCCACCATCAATGCCGCCGAGGAGGGTATCGGCGGTTATGAGGACACTGACGATACCCTCATGGACCCTGAGGACGCGGCTGATGTCATGGGTGATGATGACGTTTCGCTGTGGGACAACCAGGGTGATGATGGTTGGGGTGATGCCTATGATGATGATGAAGAAGACGTTACCACGAAATTGACAAAGCTGAATAAAGACTAGACTACACACGGACAAGGGGTTATGAAAAAAGATGTCATGATTTTGTTTATAACGAATTTTTACGTGATAGAATAAGAGCACAGGCGTTGATGTGTTTCCCGAGGCGTGCAGGTCATCGGATGATCAATAAAAAAATCAATATCAATATTCAAATCGGAGCATACGGTAGCTCTTGTTCCATTCTATGTTATACTATAACTTGCTCGAACCCAAGCCCCATGTGTCGTAAAATCATCAAATAGTCGCTTGCTCACAATCATGTTATCAAAGAGACCCCAAGCTCAATATTCACCCAACATGTAGACAAAACCCCCTGAAAAGCCCCTGGGCAATATCATCTTTGCCCCAGTCAGAAAAGAACAAGAAGGATTAAAACCAAAACGCCGCCGCTATAGAGAACCGACCGAATAGACTAAAATCGTAAACAAGCAATGCTGAGGTTGGTCATCTGCGAATAAGACTGCTGAATAAAAAGTGTAACAGAGAGTAATGTCGAAAATGAGGACAATATGAAAGTCGATTATCAACGTTGTTGATACTGATTCATAAACTGAATGGCTTGTTCCATTGGATACCCAATAAAGACAGGACCGGTGAAGACCATTTGAGGAGCGTTTGGCGCCTTCGATATATCTGGATTGATAAAGGTAGGCTGCGGAATAGAAGTACGGTACTCTTGGACAGGATTGTGCTCATGGGGCGCCTTTGTTGGGGTGTAAGGCGCCGGGTCCTGGGCGGTGTTCGGGGCTGGAGCATTCTGAGTCTGGGGATTGGGTGAAGTTGATATGTTCAGACCGGTAAAAGCAGGTGGCTTAGCTCCATGGCCGAAAGGGCATTTCCCAGCTGGCTTCGCTGGAGTTTGGGTGCTCTGTACAGGACTCGGCATTCGCACGGGTGCAGGGGGTGGCGACATAGGATGGCCTCCTCCATTGCCAGATTGTTGATAGACGGGCACGGAAATGCCCCAGGGGCGGCTTGGTGATTCTCCTACTCGAACCTCCTTGAGCGGCCGATCGAAATGACTTTGTCGGTCTTCATCTATGTCGGCCGGCGGCTCAGCAGGGGCTTCTGGGTCCGTGCTTGAGCTGACGGCGTGCGCCCAACTCTCTACTCGATCTGCTGAAGTTCTCGTGGCATCGCTTGGGCGGCGTGCGTGCTCCTCGTCAGGTAGCATCGGCTTGTGGAGATGGCTCAGGTCTTCAATCATGCTCACAATGTTTCCATACTTTGCATCCAATTTCCTAATCTGATCCTCGTTGCGTTGATATCTCCGCACGCAGACCTCGTGGCTGCGAGGCAGCTCGTGTTTGTGCGTTTCAACATAATGAGCAATCTCCTCTGGGGAGTGTTTGTCTAAGAATCGGATAGGGCATTTGCTCGCCTGAGTTCCGTTTACGGCGCCTTGCTGAGAATTCTCTTCTTCGTACATGGCAACACAAATAGGGTCTTCAGTGTGGTCTGGGGCCAAGTCCGGGCCGGTTTCAGGCTCCCGGTCTTGGTCGGCACCAGCAGCGGCATCCTTAGCAAAGGGACACTGCAGGTTGCCTTTCTTCCCCTCAACGGTGAAATCTTGTTCCAGAGCAGTCGACATGGAGGTTTCTACGTGGGAGGTTTGAGATAGCGTGTCTCTGGATGATGCTGTGGTTTTACTGGCTTCACCCAATGAGGCGACCAGTTTGTTTGCAGCGCGGCGTCCGTCACGAATGATGAGAGCAATCTGGTGTTGGGACTGCAGAGAGCTTTGCTTAGGAAGGGGCACGGGCAAAGTATCATCGACAGAGGTGTGCGCTGGGAGCTGGAGCTTTGCCAAAGTCTCGGCTATCTCTGGTGTAGCGGGTGCATATTTATCGGCCAAATACTGGAACTATAAGAGCAGGCGACGTGTTAGTCACGGACAATATATCAAGATGTAAGACGATCTCGAGGAATCTCTAGCAGGGCTAGAATGAAAAATGAAAGGGGCACAATGCGGATCAGTGATAAAAAGGTTGTCAATCCCGGCAGCATTGGCTGCTATTGATCTAGAGCTAATGATATCTCATCATGTTGGCAGTCCCCAAAAGGCTGTGTGTATGCAAGGGGCACATAGAGTGATGTTGAAGAAAAAAGAAAAAGAAAAAAAGAGAGCTCTTTTTTTGAGGCTTACCTGCTCATGCGCAAAACGCAGCTTATGCTCGAGTATTGTCTTTCGGTCTGTCAAAACCTGAACCTCATCCGCAAGCGCGTTGAAAGCGTCCGCTACGGTCTGAGTAAGATGAAAATCTGCCATTCCGGATGGCTCAAGTTTTTTGGAGACTTGGCCACGAGAAGAAGAAAGAAAACAGAAATGGAAGAGAAAAAACAGGGAGAAGAAAAAGAGGCTCAGAGGCAAGGCCGGAGTTTTAACTGGCTGAAGCGGGGCGCGCTTTGGCCGATTGCGGGTTGCGGTGCCGCAAAAGCGCGTGACGAACTCGTGGGAATGATTCGTCAGCAAGGATTATACCTGTCGATGATGTATGCACATGTACTCATACCTGTTTTCTGGACAATACGACACAATTATGATAGATGGACTCACCACATTGCTATTTAGGGTCAATTCCATTAAATATCCAACCCGGGAAGCACTATGATTTTGGCAAGGCTAGGCAAAGGTCGGGAGCTTCGGTTCGCCGGTGATAAACATCAACGTACGATACAGCGGGGCTGGATTTGAGAGCTTCTTGGCATGTTACCACCTGGTGGTGGTCACAGACATGAAGAGAAATGAACAGCCTCGCCCCAGACATGATGGGCTTTTTTACACATCACCGCCGATGTGAGGATGAATCGTTTGGGAAGTGAACAACCCGAGACACTGGATCCCAATGTCCCGTCATTCCACACATCACAGCCAACGTGCCTCAGGTTGTTGGTCATGATCCTCCTCCACCGGTAGGGGCCTCAGAATCTGCTTTCAGCGCCTCGAGATTGAATCCCACATGTACAATCGCCCCCCATCGAAGTCTCGATTTCATAAGATTTATTCCATGGCAGCAAGCAAGCCCTCGGGAGAGTTACCGAGCAAACGATGGACTTCTTTTGATGGCTGGAATTACAATGGCATGAAAGAGCGACTGCAGACAGCATTGGCCAAAATCGACAAGAGCGCGCTCATACACCATGCCCAAAGCATCAAGGGCCAGGGGCTCACTATGAGCGAACCATTTTCTGCTGGCCAGTATTGGATCTGCTTCGAAATGGTTGCGCAAGACAAGAGCATCGTCATTGCCAGAGTTCGCCTGCCCCGTCACCCCGACATCCCAGCAACGGTTAGTGAGGAAGATGTGGCCTACTCGATTGATTGTGAGATCGCGGTCATGGAGTTTGTCCGGCTGAGGCTCAACGCGGTTTCTCTTCCGCGTGTATACGCCTGCGAAGGCATGGGATCGCGACAGGCTGCCATCGCTGGAGCTCCGTACATGCTGATAGAGGGATTCTACGGAAACACTCTACAAGACGTCGAATTTGATATCTGTGATTTACCGGTGAGCAACTGTTTCGATGACTCGATGGATAGATTGGGCTTCTAAATGGACCTAGATCTTGACACAAGAACACATCATTGCTCAGTGGGCAACTGTGCAAGCGGAGCTGGCGACTTTGGCCTATCCCCAGATTGGCACCATCTGCTCTGTTTCCGAAACTGGAGACCCTATCATCGGGAAGTTGGCTGCCGGAGAACTTATGAAGTTGGGGCCGTTCTCAAAGGCGTCTGACTATTTCACTGCTCTTGGAGATGCCGCAACAAAAAATACAGCCACTCGTCTGGGAGCCTTTGTCTTTCTCGATATCGTGGAGACCACCGATCTGTTTGGGAGGAGCGTCACTGAGGAATTCTTTCCCTTTAATCACATGGACCTCGGTACACAGAATATCCTGGTGGACGAGCACTTCAACTTCGTTGCCATTATCGACTGGGAATTCGCTCAGACAGCACCCTGGCAGGTCATCCATTATCCCATGCCTTTCCCACTACTGAGCCCGACTGGGGACATTCTGCGTGATCCGAGTCACATAGCGTACAGTAACGTGTGCCGCCAGGATGCTGCGCAAAAAAATATATGTCCAAAAGTTCCGGGATGCGGAGCGCGAACTTGAAGGGAAAGGCCGGCAGCTGGGAGGGTCGTTCGCCACTACCCTCGACAGCCCGGCTTCGAGGATATATGCCTGCTTTATGAATATCGGTCGTTTACCTGCGGCTGATGAAGATCTGATACATGAGATGGCACGGCTTGCGTTTGGACTGAATCCTCAGGAGGTGGAAGAGTATGTTCGAGAGGTTGAGCGGAGGCACTGCCTTTCGACGGGAGCTACCTAGACAGTCCACAAGGCCACTTAGGCCGTTGTTAGGAATGAGAGGTAGAAGGAAGGAGACTGGCAAAATAGGACTATCTGTAAACACATCATATCATCATTGCTCGACTCCATCATTTCAGGTTGATATTTGAAGACAGGACATTGCCTGTAGATCCAGATACCAAGTGTGTTCATATTTGAGCCTACTTTGTAGGTAAAAGGGCTTCTTCAAGAAGAACCCGGATCACCACCAGCTTCATAGTTATTGTTACACATTTAGAAATCTAATTTGAACAAGAATCTTCATGAGATACCTTTGAATGACATCATTGCACAGCGAGTTGTCAACCACAGAATATGCACCACGCGCATAGCAATCACAGCTACGGGAAACAATGATTCACTGCGGTAAAGCTCTTTATGAGCCGGACTGTAGTCGCAAGAACAAACACATGTGGCATACCTATGCAATAGATAAGATTGCATCAATACTAGGTAGTAGCGGATTCACTGCCAGCTTTTCGGGCTGATGGTTTGTGTCGGTACAACGGCCCAAAGGGGCCACATGCCGTCTACCAATGACATAACACGGCAGCTTACACCCAATTTCTCCACCCCCTCGTAATCTCGACGGCCATCGAATGGAGATAAGAATCCGTCAATACATACAAACGGGCCTTGTCCTTAAAATTCCGCAGTAAGGTGGAAGAACGAGCCATAATAGTCTTGCAGTGAGGGAAGTAGAGCTATATTATAGTACTCAAAGTCGTACATAGGTCAGTACATGCACATCATCGGACGTTGCTTTGGCGGGGTGAGGTTGATGGTTTCCAAAGCCCCTCGCACTCAGTCGTGCCCTCGATCTGCTCAAGCTCACAAAGTTGCCTAGTTTCATCTTCACTGTTCTCATCTCAAAGTCAACATCGCCACCATGCTGCAGCGATTCGCCATCCCCGCGGCCAAACTGCTTCGCAGCAAAAGCCACATCGTCCCTGGCCAGCTTCTCGTCACTGAGCACTTCTTCCAGGTTCCTCTAGACTATGCCAACCCATCTGCCGGATCAATCACCCTCTTCGGCCGCAGCGCAACCAAGCATGAGGTTCCCATCTTCCCTCCCGACGAGCTTCCCTCTCCCAAGCCCTGGATCGTCTATCTCGAGGGCGGCCCGGGCTTTGGTAACCGGGAGCCGCAAGATCACCCCCTGACGCGCACCGCACTGTCTCGCGGCTACCAAGTGCTGTTTCTGGATCATCGAGGTGTCGGCCTGAGCACTCCTGTTTCTACCGCGATGCTTGCCCGGCTGCCTGGAGGAAATGGACCCAGCGCTGTCGAGGTCCAGACAAACTACCTGAAGCTCATGCGTCAGGACAACACCGTCCGCGACTGCGAAGCTGTTCGAAAGCTCTTAACTGATGGCTTACCCGATCACAAGGCCCAGTGGTCAATCTTTGGCCAATCATACGGTGGCTTCATTGCCATCTCCTACCTGTCTCTCCACCCTGAAGGTCTGCGCGAGGTCTTCCTGACCGGCGGCCTTGCCCCCGTTGGCAAAACTGCCGAGCAGGTCTACGAGGCAACTTTCCAGAGAACCATCGAGCGCAACGCCGCCTACTACCAAAAGTTCCCGGATGACGCAGAGACCCTGCGCCAGATTGCCACTCATATCGAGAAGGAGGGCGGCCAGCAGGGCCTCCCCTTGCCCGGAGGAGGTTTCTTGACGGTGCCCCGTCTTTTGACTATCGGCATTGCCTTTGGCGGCCACGGCGGCGTCGATCAGGTTCACACCATACTTCTCCAGCTCAAGGCCTCTCTTGACCAGTTTGGCTTCCTCACGCGAGCTTCTCTCGCTCCCCTCGAGACTTTTACTGCTTTCGACACAAACATCATCTACGCCATCCTTCACGAGGCCATCTACTGCGATGGGCCCGGCAGCGTTTCCAACTGGTCTGCCCACCGCGTCGGCCAATCTCTTCCGCAGTTCTCCTGGCTCAGCAGAGACAACACTTCCGCCACCTCGTCCACTGCTCCCGGCCAGCCGCTCCTCTTCTCGGGAGAGATGATCTTCCCTTTCCACTTCGACACCTATCCGGAGCTCATTCCCTTGAAGGCTGCTGCTGAGCGACTTGCCACTACCTCTGACTGGCCGGCACTCTATGATATCCAGCAGCTGCGCGAGAATGAAGTTCCCGTCTATGCAGCCTCTTACATCCCTGACATGTATGTGGACTACGAGTTTGCCAAGAACACGGCGAAACTGGTCAAGAACGTAAAGACGTTTGAGACAAACGTCATGTACCACAACGCTGTGCGCGCAAAGGCCGAGGAAGTAATGCAGAACTTGTTTTCCTTGCGAGACGATGTAATAGATTGATCTCTCGACCAAGAAAAGAAAGAAAAAGGAGATTGGATAGATGGCACAAGGTCCGAGTTTTCACATAAACCGACATATCTTGGTCCGTTAATACATCGCAGTCATTGAATTCTCACTCTATTTTTTTTCCCCCTTTCCTCGCCTAAATATTTAGTCCATAGAATCATGGAATCATGTACCAGGCATATTGCCATATCCACCGGCCCCTTTCTCACATGACAAAGTGATAAGTGCGTAAGGAATACAAAATGCTCATCGTCTCATTTTCACATTCATCAAAACTCCATTATCAACAGCCATTGCCCAACACTGCAGGTCTCTTCCTCCGCATTTATTTCTTCTTGTTGGTCTTGCGTTTAACGGGCCTTCCTCCTTGTTGAGCGCCAGAGGTCTTCACTTTGCTCAGAGAATCTGTACTCTTGCTGAGAATCTCAAAGTCCTCGCCAGCTGATTCCGAGCTTGGGGGCGTGTGCTGGGGAACGTCAGAGTCCTCCTCGGCGGTCTCGTCGGTCTCGGCATTCACACTGCCCTTAGACAAGAAACGCCCAGCGGTGGACTGGAAGATCCAGACAGGCACACGAACCACTGCGGTGTCCTTGAACGTAGGCTGAAGAAGCTCATTCGGCTATGTAGGTGTGCACGTTAGCAATTTGCTTCCTCTGTTCTCTGGTTGGAGGGGTTATTTTGGAAACTTACGTCCAAAAGGTACTCATTGACATTGCCTTCCTCATCTTCCTCCTCCAGAAAGACGTCTCCCTGAGAGTCAACCACGAGAATCTTTCCGTTTTCAGCAACGACTCTCTTGCGAACACCAGTAGGAGTGGGCGAGGCAGATGCTCCTTGCGACGAGCTCTTTGAGGTCACAGCCTTGCGAGCCTTCCTGGACGAGGACTTTCCATCATCCTTTCGGGTCTCCTTCTCCTGCATGCGTCTCTCGCGCCTGTTCCTAGGCTGGGGCGGGGCAGCAGCTTCATCCTCTTCGGGAGCAGGGGCAGGGGCAGGAGGCGGCGTAGGCAGAGCATCGACTCCAGGAAGTCCGGCATCGTTGCCCCAGGCGGCGTTCCGCGCGAAGGTGACGTAGCGTTCCACAAACTCCCTTTGTCGCTTCCAGCTCATGTACAGCGCAAGGTAGTGGATAGCGCCTCCGCCCATCATGAAGACGCCCACCAAGACTGTTCCCAACCCTGGCCTGTATCGGTTGTAGTAGTAATCGGTTCCTTTCCACAGCGGGAAGCCATTGGCGAGGAAATGGTCATAGCGATCGCGGGCAGGGCCACGGAGGATGTTGGCGATGAGCGAGAGACGTGCCTGGCGCTCCGACGCCTCCTTGACGGCCTTGCGGACTTCTGACTGCGAAGGCTTCTTGGAGGAACCCTTCTTCTTGTCCGTCTTGGCCCTTTCGGCGACGAGCTGCTGCTTGACCTTGTCGGGGTGAAGCAGCCGTGACTTCTTGCGGTAGGCCTTGTTGATGTCGTCCAGCGAGGCAGAATTGGTCACGCCGAGAACATCGTAGAAGTTGGCCGCGGGATCGGTTTCATGCGCGGCGATCTCGTCGCGGATACGGAAGATTTCACGATCTGGACAAAGCCGATTCGTCAGTTCTGCAAAGGCCAGCGTTCGCGGGATCTCTCTTTAATATGCTCCGTACCTTCTTTGCTCCATGCTGCTGCCAGCGGAGTCAGCAGGGATAGAACCCCGACAACCAGATACTCGATCTTCATGACTGCAAGGCTCGACTCGCTTACCCTTGCATTTATGAAGCCCAAGTTCCCAATTGTCGTGTGTTTTGGATGTCGCAAAGCCTCGAAGGGGGGCGAATCGACGTGCTTTTATGTGGGACGGTGAACAAGGCCAGATTTACGTGCCTAAACTTAAACACAGGTAGATGACAGGGGGGTCCGAGGTACTATGCACATGCAGTCACCGCACTTGTCTGCAGCAAGTGGTTGTACAAGGACTTTTTAGCGGCCAGTTGGCTTGTCCCTACCCTGGATGGAAACCCCTAATTATTCTTTTTTTCTAGATAAATTACGCCTGCGGCTTTGGCGCGTGCCAATTGACTGTGTTGTGCATGTAGAGCAAATCAATTGCAAAAAGGTGAGAGGAAATTCAAGGTTTGACCAGGGGGTGGCTGGCCCGCAACCCCAATTCATAGGCAAACGGCCCAGCTGCCAATCGCCACGAAGCTTTTGTATTCTCAGGTTGGCGGTCTAGAGTTAGAATTTGAATGGCCATAAGAAACTAGGCGGTGTAATATGAACTACGAGCAGAGTCAGTTATAGTAAGCCAATGCAATAATATCAAGAATAATGAAAGATCCGGGGGAAAAAACAAATGGGCGGCTGAAGACAACCCTTGTTCGCAATCTGGATGCTGGCGATATACTACGTTGGGTGAATTTTGATGTGTGAATTGTCTGTTGGACAATAAAAACAGGAGCAAAGCAGTGGGTAAACAGCTGTTTCCCCTTTCTTCTACTCATTTCTGTCTATGTAATAAAGGAAACAAAAAAAAAAAAAGCACAAAGGAGAATGAAATAAACAAAGAAACATGAAAGCAGAATAAAACGGGGTGAAAATGCAAAAAAAAGAAACAAGCGAGTAGCAATTGCACGTTTCGATCGTGCGACCTCCGGGTTATGAGCCCGGCGCGCTTCCACTGCGCCAAATTGCTTTGTGAACTTGTTGAACACTGGACCACTAAAACTTTATATATAGGTATGTGCCTCAGAAGCGCTCAGGTGCTTACATAAGGGAAGTTGCATCTTGCTTTCAGAAGCCCTATTTCAAATCTCGATTTGGAATTTGTTCTTTTTCATCTGGGCTTTGATACATAACTCTCTCACCAAAGGGTGTTAATAGGTGTTTCGTAACGAAGCTGCGGTGACTTCTAATATGGTTATATAGTGCGCTGTAAAAGATCTTGCTCGGCATCCCACTTAATGGCATGGCACAATTTACGGGTACGACAGATGATGTCCATATAAACCTCCTCCCGTCTTTGCTGTAGAAACGTCCAAGTTTCCAACGAGTAAATCTTCTTCAATCAAGCTTGAAATGAGCCATCCATGCATTTTAAGCCTTACAAAGTTCAGAAGGTCGTGTCACTGTGTAGATGAGCTTGGGCCAATGCTCCCTGCAGCCCTATATCCAAGCATAGCATTCGCTAGGGCTATTTTCCTCTATTGACCCTCTTAAAGATTTTACCGAGGCAGTCCCCATACTTAGTACCCATATAGGCAAATGGTCCCATTAGTTATGCCAGATCTCTCCAAAATTAGCAATTGCCGTATTTCCAAGATGTGAATCAGCCATCGATCAAATGGGTGGTTAGTGATAGATTACTCATGCAGCCTGTTTGGAAACTTTTACCTCGTTAAAACAATGTCCAATCGTCTCATACCATCTGGATCTGCGTCTTATCTGCATCTCCTGAAAGGGGCACTCCCATGTCTCTGCTTATGAATCAAGATGGCGACTATCTGCATCGCCAAGTTGATATGGCATGGGGCGCCACACACCGAACCCCACGACTCCACCAACTGCCGAATCCTGGCATTTCCTTGACTCGATCGATTGCATATATATACTAGTAGGTATTCCGTATATATAGCTTTAAACCTCTCTCGTCTTTGCCATGCTCTCTCGAAGTAGTCGTTTCTTTATATCCATTCGTATTAAACAAAAAGTCCGATATCTATCAACAATGGCCCCTTCAGCTACCGCCCCGAACCAAGTCCGTATAGGCCCAAACCCCAACCCGGACTGGAAATTCGGCCAGGGCAGCAACCATCTCAACGCAGCCTCGCCCTCATCCTCCAACCCAGACGAAAAAGCCCAGAGCCACACACTCATCGACCCTCAAGCAGAGGATCGAGCCTCAGGGCTTAATTACAAGCTCCTCATCTCCGCCGTCGCCCCGCGCCCCATCGCCTTCATCAGCACCCTCTCCGCCGACGGCACCAAGGCCAATCTCGCTCCCTTCAGCTACTTCAACGTCTTCACTCATGATCCGCCCACCTTTGCTGTCGGCTTTGCGCATCCCCCGAGTGGGCCTAGGGATTCCTTTGTCAATGTGCGTGACTCTGGGGAGTGTGTCATCAACATCATCTCGGAGCACTTCATCGAGGCCGCCAACTCGACCAGCATAGATGCTCCTTACGGGACGTCTGAATGGGGCGTTTCCGGCCTGACAGCAGACTATTCGTGTGAGACTGTCAAGGCGCCGCGAGTCAAGGAGGCGATATTTAGCATCGAAGCCAAGGTGGAATCTATCAAGGAGATTGAAAGTAGAGCAAATCCTGGGAGAGTGTCCACATGGCTAGTCATTTTTGAAGGAACTCGGTTCTGGGCAAGGAATGACGCACTGAGCGAAAAGAAGGATGAGCTCTATCCCGAGATCTTGAGGCCTATGGGTCGCATGGGAGGCGTCATCTACTCCAAGACGACTGATCTTCTGCAGATACCAAGGCCGCAGTTTGAGGCTGATCTTGGCGGCGCTGAAGGCTATGAGAAGCTCTTGAGTGGGAGCAAATAACGACAAAAGACGCTAATTGCGTATAGGATTGCTTCGAAGAAAAGGGGCATCACGGATTAATGAGCACAGATGAGTAAAGGCACCGCACGATAAAGAAATTATAAAAAAGAATCAGCGTGTTATTCAAACGCAGTGGTATACAAAACGTGTTCGTCATATCAATCATACTGATGACCTCAAAACAAAGGCCATTGCAAAAATCGTCAGCAAAGACTCCCCTCCCAACCACCGTCCCGTAACCAAGGACTCCCTATAACCAGATGAAGTAAACATGAAAATGCTAGTAATTCAAGAGGGGAAGAGAGAAAATCAAGTGGCCCGTGAGGTATCAAAAGTAAAAGCTCTGGCCCGGTTTGGAAATGATAAACTCACAGCCCAGCTGTGCTCCCCGCTCATGCTCGTTCAGCTCCTTCAATATTGAGTCACCGGCCTGCGGCCCATCTGCTAGCGTCTCCTTGACGTGAATGATGACAACCTTGAGACCTTCGAGAGGCTTCTTTATAGCAGAATCGGCGGCGGCAGTAATGGCGGGCGTGAGCGGCGGTATCATCGAGCCGTCAACAGCAAATTCGTCCAGTGATAGCTCCCCAGTAGGAGTGGCAATGTGCGGTGTCTCGGAATCGGATTCTTTGGCGCTGAAATAATAATCGTTGGGCATGTTGAACGGATTGGCCGACTTGGGAGATACAGGGTCATCAGACCCCGGGCTCTGCATGGTCACAACCGGCACCTTCTTCCGCTGAACTTCGGCGTCCTCCTCGGCGTCCCGCTTGCGCTTCTTAGACTCAAGGGCACGGACCTTTCGTGCGGCCTCTACTTCGTTTGCTAGAACCTGCATCTCCTCGATGAGATAGGCGGGTTTCAAGTGACCGAATAGCCGCTCGTCGGGCTGTGCGTCAGTGTAGCTGCACTCGACAAAGATAGCCGCCAGCTTTCCGGATGCGATCTTGGGCGCCGCCTCTTGCCAGATTAGTAGATTCCGCGGGCTGAGAGAAAGGCTATCCGGCTCCACGTCTCCAAAAATGAGCACCTCGCGCTCGTATGTTTCTTCCCGTATGAAGTACGCACTTGAGTCGTTGACGCATGGCCGTGGTTCAAAGTCTCCCCCTCCTCCATATATGGGCGTGGCAATGCCAAGCGCAGCCTGGGGCATCATACTCTGGCGCCGTGAGAAGGATGTAGGGGGGTAAAGATGGTTGAAAGTTTCGCGACGGGCGAATTGAGCTGCAAAGTCATGAACATGCGGGTAGTATGTATCACGTCGAAGCGGTATACTTGACCCATCCTGGCTACCTTGACGAGTCGGCGCTGGATGGCAGAAGGAACCACGGTGTGAGTGCTTCTCCATGCAGTGGCCATGGCTCACACTCCATGTCTTGACGAGCAACCCGTCACACACTTCCAAATATCCTTCACCCAGCGCAGGACTTCCGCCCTCGACCAGTCGAAGATACGTCAGGAGACCGGCTCCATTATTCTCGTCACTAAGATTTGGCCATATAACATTGTTGAATATGTGTTCCTTGAGAGCTTTGATAGTGCCCGGAAGACCTGCTAGCTTCTTGGGGCGAGTACCGGGCAAGCCTGCCGTGTTGATGACAAAGGCAGAGATGTGGTCTAAGTGCGGGTGGGTGATGAGATAGGTGTCGACGAGGGTGCGTGTCACATGAGCAGCGTTTGCCGCAGCCGTGGTGAACGGCAGTTCAAGGCCAGCAAAGGGACCGGTGGTTAATATTTGGCGAGCAGGAACAGACGACGGCGTCGGTGTTGGCGGCGGTGACTCTGGCAAAGCCTCTTCGATGAGACGAGTGATGGCAGACAGGTGAACGCCTCCATCAACGGCCACTATTGAACCCTTGCGCCAGTTCTGGGGTACTGAGCGAACGAGAAACGCCGTTACATTTGACTCTTGGGGACCACCTCCCGAACCCTGTGTAAGAGTGAGCAATTATGCTATATCTGATGCGCATCCATTTGTGAGAGGTTGTGATGGCTTCCAGTGAGTGCAGAACAAGGTACATGGTCTCATGGCATGCGTGTAAGCTGAGCTGTCAGATGAGAGAAGCTGCCCCACGATAAGCTGTGCCAATGGGGTAACGACTGTGGCCAGACAAATAGCTGACCTAGCTAGACGTTTCATGCAGAGGGGTGTTTGGCTGGCTGTCCCTTGATCTGGGGCACTGACCCCCTGGCGGCAGACGCATCCCGATCGGAAATGCCACGGCCAAATTACCCGATCTGCGCGCTCTCAATTTCGAGTCCGACGGAGCATCGCCTCTATGAGGAGGTGATGCGAAATGAGGTTTATGAGAAGTCATGGGGATTCGCACTCGGGTAATATGAGAAAAAGCAAGCAAGCATAAAATCAAATTGGTTGAGGGGAGAGAAAAAAGAAAGAATGTAAGTAAGAAGCATACCAATATGATTACCTGCAAAGCAGGTGATGACAATCCCTCCGTCATGCTCGACAAGCGCTGTAGGATTTGGTGGATTGCCGAGTCGCGATGGCCAAGTGATGCCGCGATAGTGTCGAGTCAGTCTGCAGATTGCGCGCAACGCTCAATGCCGACGCCGATCTCCAATCCCAAACTCCAAGGGGCCTCCCAACACGAGACAAACCCCAGAAAATCAGAAGGGGCAGGAATACCACGGCGGTTTTTTAAAGGCAAAAATCCAAAGAGGGAGTTCTTGATCTCGGCTTCTCCTTGTCCAGTGGCGCTGACGGTAAAGGCTCCCACGTGACCGAGGCTAGAACTACCGATTTCGTCTTGTTCCCCCCACGAGGCGCTACTTGAGCTTGTTGCCCTGACTAGCCGGTTCGCTGAAGAAGAAGAAATAAGATCAAGGTGAGATGTGAGAGTGGGTGAGGAGACGGAGCGAGGCAGTGGTGGTTGTTTTCCGAGGGGCGTGTGGGAGAAGCACCGAGGCTCTCGTCTGCTTGAGGGGGGAGGGAAGAGTCTAAAATATTATGGGAAAGATTGGGAAATTATCTCAGGCTCCCAAATAGTCGATGCTCCCCGGCGCCAAGGATCTTTTTTCTGGCGTTGCTTGGTTCGCAGATATGTGCCGTGATACCAATATGTAATATGTAAATCGCCGAGGGAATGCAATGGCAGATGTGATGACGCTCTGCAGTTGGATATGTACGCACGTACGTATGTGGCAGGCAGGCTAGCCGGGAATCCTGCTTTCTCGTGCCTTAGTACTGCAAAGACACGAACCTGGGGCTGGACTGGACCAACCGCGGCAGCACGGCAGACAGCAGCAGAGACACAGACACTGTATCGCTTCACGGGCTCGTTATGCTGCTCGCTCGTTGACGTACGGAGCCGCCGATTCTACAGGTACGTGGCACGGCACCAAACAGAAGAGCTGCGGGCTTGTGACTGGTTCGTGATGAGCGTCGTCGTCGCGTGCCTGCGCAGAACTGTTTGCTCAGTCTCTCGCCCAGATGGCCGTCGAGGGCCGAGAGCAGGATCACGGCTCGCCTTTTGAACCCACCCACGGGCTCCGATTGCTTGCGCCAGCGGCATCGCATCGCAGCAGCGCAACGCAGCACAGGCTGTCCGTCCAGTCCGTTCGATGGTTTTAGCGTCGTTATTGTCACCTCGTAGCGCGTCTAGTTTCGGCGTCGCCGCGATGCTGTTGCAAGGGGTGGAGGGGAGGGGCGTGCGAGAACAAGGAAAATGTGTAACGCCTGGGAGGACGTGGAGGCAGCTGTACTCCGTACAGAGGACCTGAAATGCCCCAAGATTCACCAGGAGTTTGATGGTACCAAGTACTTCAAAGTTGCTGCATGCGCCGGTAGTACGTACCTGGCAGGCACTTTACTTTACCGTACGACACCCAGGGACGATACACACAGGTAAAGGTGAGGCGTTCTCGGTGATACGCGCATCATGGCAGCTTCACCATTTGCCCCAAATTAGCAATTGGAACTGAGAATGTAACCCTTGCTCATGTTGCAAAAAAAGACGCCATTCCAGCGGGCTGGACCCCCAGCCTCGGGGCCGTAAGTTTGGGCGCTACTGCGGCTTTGCTTGCTAGTTGCGCGCTCGATATATTGCACCTCACTTATAACATCGACTTTACTTGGGTGCAAGTGCAGATCCTTGGATGGCATTTATTTTCCTCGTCGTCCTTCTAAATGCAGCTATCCGAAGTACCACGAGTGCCCCATTATACTCTGTGCGATACGGAAGCGCCTGGCCTCTCATTACCGGGCAAGGTAACATCCAACTTTACGTGTAAGATTAATACTTCGTACAAAGAGGCTTCGCTGAGGCATCAATGGCCTGATCAGGTAAGCACACTGCCTCCTTTGGACCTCCGGGATCTTCAACGATCAAGCCTGTTGGACAAGCGTGGCGGCTTTTTAGCTTCTGAAAATCCGGGACTTGACAGTTACAGCACGGCACGAGGCCCCCCTCAGTCAACGGAAATGCACACGGTATGAACTCTATACGTAGTGCATTAGTACTGTAGCGATATCCGGCTAGAAACGCCTCTGCTGATTCTGACCTCCATGTCCCGCCGCAAAGAAGCGCCGTACGCGGAGCCCATCCATACCCGTAGCAATAGATACGGCCAGGTGCCGACCTGACATGTAAGCTGTCAAGGTATGGTAGGTGCATGTAGATACGAGAGCACGCCTGTATCAGCAGTACAGTAGCGCCAACAGCAACTAACTTATTAGTCGACTGACGTCTTGCGGGATCAGTTGTTTGATCAGCACGGATGGATCTGGCCTCGTTGGATCTCCAACTTGCCGCTCCGGCCAGTAGTGTAGTGTAAAACGACTCAAGCTACGCCGTACGTGCATTAACCCACTCGCACCCCGGCTCTTGTGGGGAGGCTGAGCTGCAACATGTCTTGCTGATGCAGGTGTTTGAGACAGCTAAAAACAGCACTGCTCTTTTGGCAATCGGCGTTCGTCCGCCGAGTCCCAGGGACTTTGTTGGGTCCATGGGCCAAGCATCAATTCCCCAGCACTGTATCCGTTGAGCAGCAGGCTGATATGGGATGCTTCGTGCTATTACTGGTATTATCTGTTGACAGGCCCCCCTGCAGTTGGCTTCAGCCTGATGGAGCTTGCATGTGCAAACAAGGACGCATTGACGGGACCCCAGAATAACCCCGAGCCAATGGCTTGCACGTGCGGTGGTTTCTTTCTTTGTAGTCCGTGGAATTGACAAATCTCTCACTCGGTCAAATGTTCTAAGCGACTTACAGCCATTGTTGAGTATCATGGCGAGATACAGAGGAAGTACATGCGTTCACCTACTTGTTTCTTCAAGTATCTCCCCTTGCCGTTGTCAAAATGCCAGTTTTATTACTATGGAGATAAATAATTCAGAAAACAAAATGAATAAGGAAATGTCTATCGATTACATACAAGAAAAACCATCTAACCACTCATCTAATCCATGCATAACAAGTTGCAAGCGCAAGCGCTGCTTATTTCCATACCAAGACACGTGCTGATCCCACACCACCTTTAACACCCATGCGCCCTACTGTACAATTGCACGTACATGTATATTTCCAAACCCCTCCTCCAGAAAGCAGAAATGTCAAGCGGCTTTCCCAGTGAATTGACAGGCCTGTGCCGACAATCTCTGCTGCTACTAGTAATAGACACAAGCAACGGGCAGAAAGCAATGCAATAAGACGACAAGGGCCCCTGCCGTTACTGCGTCTCGCTCCTATGGTAAGCAACATCAGGCCCTCAGTTCTCGTCCTGCTGTAATCACCATCGAGAAGGGCAAGCCAATCGGGCTTTGACAATCCGATAATCTCCCCATATACCAATAGTTTGAAAGCAAGGCGGGGCGAGCTTTACGTATAAGTATATACGGCTATCAAGTTTCAAATTGTGACGAGAACATCTTTGCTAACTTGTCTAGACGTGTGGGTGACGAACGAATCGGAGACGCCTTTTGCTTCCCCTCCCTCAGTTTACAGCGTCAGGCGAGCAGACAACAACGTACAACACTGCGTCCGCCTGCCTAATATTGTGTGGAACAGTCGTCCCGCAGACTCTCTTGTCAGCTCACAAGACTGTGCCGGTAACACTTGCGAATGCTCCGGGTTTCTTGCGGCCCACGCCAAGCCAAAATCGATACTCGCCTCATCTTATCCGGCTACCTTCAGAACCGCTAATGGCCTCACGTTCTTTGTCCCGGAGAAGCTAATAGCACTCATATGCTCTTTTCGGCGAGAGAGCATCCCATTAGTCTGCCAGCTGGCCACAAGCTAGGCCCGCGTCTGCAAGTCAACGCCAGCCCAAAGTGCTCTCCACCTCGGGAGTGCCGATGCAGCTCTCTCTCATGGGCCTTATCGGGGCTGCAAGGGCCCCCTCGCCAACACCGCCCGGGGAACTGCAAGTATTGGTCTAAAAAGGCGTGCCTCTACAATGATGAGGTATCCGTGCGCCGTCTTTTGCCGCCTTGCCTGCTTTGCGTGGTCTCGCTGAGGCTGAGATGCTTCCGCTTAAAGCGGGCCACTTCGGGACTGCTTACATGTTGTACACTGACGCCAGTAAGAGCTGTGGCTCTCTCGCCATCAATCCCATTGGTGGTTGTAAGGTATTTGGACAGAGGAGAAAGACTAGCACCATCAGCACCGCCAAAATCTATGAGGCTATCCCAATGTGGTGATGTAGCTGTAGCCCGCGGGCTCACGGGACAGTCCATGATGCCTGGAGGCTGAGATGCATCTGAACCCATTGGTTTGTGAGCCTCGCTACGAGCTTCTTTCTGGTGTTGGCCAATCGCTGGCTCATACTCGGATATCCTAGGGTCAATGAGAAGATCAAAATCCGGCTCCTCGCGAGTCAGGATAAACCCTTGGTGTGAATCAAAGAGGCCCGTACTGCTGCCGCCTCCAGGCAACTGCAACGTCTCTCTCATTGTCTGGGTAAAGGCTTCATGCTTTATTGAGCGGTTCAAAGAGTATGCGTGTTGTTGTAGAGGCTGCGTTATGATCGGCCTAAGGCCTGAGCGAGTTGCCCTGTTGAACCTTTGTCTCAGAGCATTCTGAGAGTAGGTTTGATTAGAAACATCCATGTGACTATTCTGGGAGTAGCCAGGGAATGTGCCCGCCGGAGTGATTGAGGGTTGAATAGCTGACTGCCTTGAATAAGGAGCTGTGCTCAAGGGATCAAAATAGCTCGGCGGCTGCCTGCTATTCATGCTTGAGTCGAGTTGTGGATTGAACTGATATGCATTAGAATCCTGGTTCTGGCTATCAGGGGAAGGAAAGCCTGCTAGGTATGACTGCGTCTGCCGTGATGAGACTCGTTCCATTCTGTGACCTGAAGCCGCTTGCACATTTCTATCAGCTAAAGTGCCCCCTCTTGCTTGATATGATTCGCGCGAGAGCGACTCTCCTCGATTTGGCTCTAGTCGCCAGTCCACAATGCCCCTTTGTGTGGTGTTCGTCATTGGGCGTGTGCTGGTAACTGCCCATTGTCGTAAAGAAGAATTGATCAAGCCATCGGCGTCTTCGGTCTTGACCCTTTCAAGCTTCTTGATCTTCTTCGTCCTCCTGACTCTATTTGTGGCTTCAACAAACATTTTCAGATCGCCCATGTGGACATCAATAGTCCTGCGCTCGCCCTCAGACTTGGTAACGTTTCGTTTCGATCGTGCCTTTTGCCGAGCTGCCGTCTGATTCTCTATGTGATACTTGGTCAGTCGATAAGACAGAGTGTCGCGATATTCTCGAGGCTGCTGATAGGGGCTGAACATTCTCTGGTCAAACCAGGGCTGGTAAGCCTCCCTTATGATGCCCGCATCGGTCAGCTTTTCCAGCGTCACCACGCTCTTATCCTCGAAAGGAAACTGTCTGTCTTCGGGGCGCAGACGACCAGACATATGAAACTCCAAGGGGTTGAAAATCTGTTCAAAGCACCATAGATGGACCGAGCCAGCGCACTTCAACGGATCTCGGACTCCACTGGAAGTCAGGTGAGGGAACTCGTCAAAGGCGACACGAAGCCATCCCGCCGTGATTGTTCTATTGGCGACGGGGCAATTCGCCCAGCGGCAGATCCTGTCCTCGGGCTCCAGTCGATGATTGCACTGCGTGGGGGCTTGCTGGACCCAAAAGACGGTGTCTTTCCCGCAGTTGTCGGCGTACTCTCGGAATTGCTGTTTGGTGAAGCAACGGTCGCGCAACCACTGTCCCTTTGAGGTGTAGCTGAACAAGTGCTGTCCGTTCCAAGACAAACTGCCCCATGGGGCGATTTTGGTGGACTCTGACGCATAACAAAGAGATGGGTCGCAACTTGGGTCACCTCTTTTCTTTGCGGCTCTGTTGAGGCTAATTTTTCGGCTACAAAGGGAGGGTGGACTTTTTCCTTTTGCGCTGGCGGAGGTTTCATGAGTGTTATAATTCGAGGTAACCTGCGGGCTTGGATGGATGCCAAAAGTGTTGTTACTGTAAGGGCTTTCGGCGGCCGAAGGAAGAAGTTGCCTAGACTGTTGAAGAACTTGGCGGCCATATGGCGGAGAGATGGTGCGAGTGGCAAAGTTGGGTGAAGGATAGGAGGACAACTGGTTGTCTTGAAGGTTTTGTTCTGGGTACTGGTCAAAGGGAGATTCTGAGAAATTGTATACTGGGGGTTGCTGGCCGAATGGTACCAATTGCTGGTTGCTATTCTGCGAGAGGGGGACGTTATTCTCTGGGATCCCGATATTTAAGAATGGGTCCCTTCAACAAATTGTTAGCAATTGAATGAATAACGATAAGATATCTGTATTACACTTACGGCGCCATCCAGTCAAGTGTGAGATCAATATCGAGGCTGGGTTCCTCGATCATTGGCTCATTGGGGTTAAAAGGATCTGTAGCATTCAAGAAATCCAACGTTTCTGGACTCATTTGTACTTCGGCGTATGCTTGCTCCGAGAAAGAGATTGGCAAGGGTATACCTGTAGAATCTTGGTTGTCTAAGTTGGCCGTGTCTGTGATGTTAGGGTGCCAAGTGTCTAGGAACTCAGCCTTGGCGTGCTGAGAGCCGTATGAGTTGGGCATGTTCGGTATGCTTTCCCTGATGTTACGTAGAAGGAAATGATATGGTAAAGAGTTTCAAGATTGTGTTCAGATGAGGGAACATTGTTAGATGTTAGTGTTAGTCGAGATTGAATGTAGAATGGGGTTGTTTGAAGCATATTATACGGGGAGAAGTAGATCATATTTAAGCTCATGCCACGAGATGATCATCGAGTTTTGAATCATCAAGGTTTGAAACATGAGAACGAGTGAACAAGTCAATTCATTGTTCTCAATGATTTATTTATTTGTTATAGAACTATTCTAGAAGAGCAGAGCAGATGGAACAAAAGTTGAAAGGGTCCCGCTGAAGAAATCTGGACAAAGAGCAAGGAGCTAAAGAAAACATTGGTATATAAAGGACATTACCCCGGATTCACTGAACAAGAGATAATAATAGCCGGATGACCGAACAGTTTCAAGACCTGAAACTAGACATGAAAGCCTTCATTGTAATGAAACATCGACTGAAAGCTTCCACTACAATGCCAGAGTTTTGTTCTACGTTTGCGCCTTGAACAGCAGCTATGGTGAACGCTTATCATGTTGAATGAGAACCCACAACTGAGTGGAAAGAGAAGAAATGAAGAGAAGAGATGAAGAAAGAGAGTGGGGGAGAGTTCTATTTTTGTGACGGATCCTGTCGGAGAAAAAAAACCAAAAGGGATCATGAAGACAGTTCCTTTGACTTGCATGTTCTTTGATCTAATATTGGTGGTTATTTTTGTGTATTAGACTTCACTGAATTCCCCAGAGATCCATGCTGGCAGCGTGCTGTTGATGTGCAAGTATGAAAAATGAAAGTGGTGCTATTCTTATCCTCCTGGAAATGAACAAAAATTGGAATCCAGCATCTCCGTTTACTCTGATTGTGATATTTCGCTCATGCACGATAGTATCGCGATAGTAAGACGGCAGCTCGTGTCTGCACCATTCTGGTTTTGTATGCGGTATTCGCACGGCCAGGGTTGGTAGATAGGCGTCAACGAGGCAAATCCATGGCACCAGCTATGATTAATTCCCTGTCCATTAATACGAGGGCATCATGTGAGCCTCTGCAGCCGTTTCCCTCGTATAACCTCATGTTGTCGGTGTTATTCACCGCATTACAGCGCTCTCTTCCGAGCACGGAATGTCATTGACAGTTTGGGCATTTACAGGGAGCCAAATGCAGAGATAGACAGATAGGGTATATAGGGAGATCTCGGGGTTACCGGGAAAGAGTATTTCTCCGCAAAGAGAACATCTATTTGTAGGGCCACCGCAAACGGCGCAAAACAGCCGGTATCTCTTTCGTATTTTTGATCTTCATCCGGCATTACATAAGACCTCGTGTTCGCGCGTTCGACATTTGCCTAGCTCGGCCTAGCAAAGCCTCTGCCCTGGCAATTCTGTGCTAAAGACCGCTACTCCATAGTGGTTAGTTAACCGCTAAAAGACCTGGAGCAGCCCCTCGTTTTCCTGAACCATGGCTGCACAAGCTCGCCGTTAGCAGCAAGCCGCCAAACTAGAAACCTCAACATCACGAGACTCGCGCTATTGGTGAGTCTGGGCATGGCGAAGCGCCAGTCCCTCGCCTTCAGTCAAGCATAAGTGCTGCGCAAGTGTCTGACCAGCAGCGCGCTGTTTTGCATCATGGCGGAATACAATCCTGAGCTGCGGGCGAGGCTCGAGGAGCTGGACCGCGAGTTGGAGGTAGGTTGTCCGCCAGAAGCCTCTACAGCCCTCCCACCATCAATTCCAAACTTTGGGCTGACGATATGATGCGCAGGAGGGCGATATTACTGAGAAGGGGTGAGCAACAGGCTTCAGAGATGCTGGCGACGACACCAGCGGAGGCGGCGGATCGTGAACTGACAAAGAACGTTGTAGATATCAGAAGCGGCGGACAATGCTGCTTTCGCAGTTTGCTCACCATCAAGCAGCCCCGGCCCCGGTGCCTCCGCAGTCTCGCTCCGGCTTGAGCATACACTCTCCCGAGACCTCGACGCATCCCTCGAGCGATGGCCGACGAGCCTCTGTCATGACCTCGACGTCTGTGAGCGGTGGCTATGGAGGTGGATACGGCGCTGGAGGCGGCTATCACGACCAGAATAGCAACTATGGCGATTATACGCAGCGCCCCGATTCCAGCTATGCCGCTCCGCCACCAGGCTCTTCGTATGGGCCTTCAAATCCCTCGCCAGCCGAACTCTTACGCCCAGGAAGACCGATGACCGATAATGCCGTTATACCACAGCGGGACTCGCTTTTCTTGCCAGGGGGCGGCAATGATCCTCCCACGCGGAGTGGAACTATGGTTTCTGGAGACTATGCCTTTAACCCCGACCAACACGGTGCATACGCCGAATCATACCACCAGCCGGACGACGGCAGAACCAGAACGCTGCTTGATAACCAGGCATACTTTTCAGATTTCGCAGGGCAGCAGCACTATGAACAGAATCAGATGGGTGACTATGGAGGAGGTCCGAGATACTCTGGTGATGCTTTCTCTCCAACGGCCGCCATGGCGCCTCCGATGCTCACTGCCAACGATATGCCTCCACCCGAAATACTGGAATACCAGGCTCCGCTTGAGCCACGAGAAGTCCCATTTGCCATTCAGGACCCTCACGATAACAATACGCCCATGTCGTCATTCGACAACATGGCTGCAGTGCTCCGTCATCGTGCCCGCACTACTGCTAAAAGACCGGCATTTTGGGTCCTTGATAGTAAGGGCAAGGAGATGGCATCCATCACCTGGGATAAGCTTGCATCAAGAGCCGAAAAGGTGGCACAGGTCATCCGAGATAAGAGTCCTTTGTACCGTGGCGACCGAGTAGCTCTCATATATCGTGACACTGAAATCATCGACTTCGCCATCGCCTTGTTGGGCTGTTTCATTGCTGGAGTGGTGGCAGTTCCAATCAATGACTTGCAGGACTACCAGCGGTTAAACTATATCCTCACCTCTACGCAAGCCCATCTGGCCCTCACGACGGAAAACAACCTCAAGACTTTCCAGAGAGACATTACTACGCAGAAACTCACGTGGCCTAAAGGAGTCGAGTGGTGGAAAACTAACGAGTTTGGCAGTTACCATCCAAAGAAAAAGGAGGATGTGCCTCCGTTAACCGTTCCGGACTTGGCCTACATTGAGTTCTCTCGTGCTCCAACCGGTGACTTGAGGGGAGTCGTTCTTAGCCACCGAACAATTATGCACCAGATGGCCTGTCTAAGCGCTATTATCTCTACTGTTCCTGGCAATGGCCCCGGCGATACTTTCAACTCTTCCCTACGAGACAAAAACGGAAAGCTCATCGGTGGTGGAGCAAGTAGCGAGATATTGCTCTCTTATCTTGATCCTCGACAGGGGGTTGGTATGATACTTAGTATTTTGCTGACTGTTTACGGCGGCCACACAACCGTTTGGTTTGACAACAAAGCCGTTGAGTCTCCTGGCCTATATGCGCATCTGATTACCAAGTACAGGGCAACCGTCATGATTGCAGACTACCCAGGGCTCAAACGGGCGGCATACAATTACCAGCAAGATCCCATGACGACACGAAACTTCAAAAAGGGGATGGAGCCGAATTTCCAGGCAGTGAAGCTGTGCTTGATTGACACTCTTACTATTGATAGCGAGTTTCACGAAGTCTTGGCAGATAGATGGCTGCGACCCCTAAGAAATCCGCGAGCGCGTGAAGTTGTGGCCCCAATGCTTTGTCTTCCGGAACATGGTGGAATGATTATCAGCGTTCGAGATTGGCTCGGCGGCGAAGAGCGGTTGGGAGTTCAACTAAAGCTAGACGACTCTGGCAAGGAATCTGATGGTGAAAAAGAAGAGGAAGAGAAGCCAGCCCCATCAAACGGATTCGGCAGTCTATTAGGCGGTGGAGGAACAACCACCAAGGAACTGGATGAAAAGATCGAGTTAGGAGAGGTCATCCTGGATCGGGAGGCTTTAAAGACCAATGAAGTTGTTGTCCTCGCTCACGGCAACGAAGCTCGAAAGAAGACATCATTGGAATCCACCATGGTCCGAGTTGGCGCCTTTGGATACCCTATTCCAGATGCTACGCTTGCCGTCGTGGACCCCGAGACTGGCCTTTTGGCAATTCCGCGATCGGTTGGTGAGATATGGGTTGATTCGCCATCTCTCTCTGGGGGCTTTTGGGCGCAACCCAAGAACACGGAGCTTATTTTCCACGCACGCCCTTACAAGTTTGAGCCTGGAGAGCCAACACCAACTGCCGTAGAGCCAGAGTTCCTGCGGACTGGCCTTCTTGGTACAGTGATCGAAGGCAAGATCTATGTTCTGGGTCTGTACGAGGACCGAATCCGGCAAAAGGTTGAATGGGTCGAGCACGGCCACGCGGGTATTGCTGAATATAGGTATTACTTTGTTCAGCACATTGTGGTGAGCATCGTCAAGAATGTCCCCAAGATTCATGACTGCTCTGCATTTGATGTGTTTGTCAATGACGAGCACTTACCTGTCGTGGTTCTCGAGTCAGAAGCAGCGTCAACAGCACCTCTCACTTCAGGTGGCCCACCTGTGCAGCCTGATACTGTCTTGTTAGATTCATTGGCAGAAAAATGCATGGAGATTCTTATGCAGGAACATCACCTTCGGGTTTATTGCGTTATGATCACAGCCCCGAACGCGCTTCCGCGAGTCATTAAGAACGGGAGACGAGAAATTGGTAACATGCTGTGTCGGCGCGAGTTTGATCTAGGAAACCTTCCCTGTGTGCATGTCAAATTTGGTGTTGAGCATGCAGTTCTCAACCTTCCTATTGGTGTTGATCCCATTGGTGGTATCTGGTCTCCGATCGCCTCCGAGTCGAGGACCAATATCCTGGCTCCCGCTGATAAGCAGTACTCTGGAATTGATCGCAGGGAAGTTGTCATTGACGACAGAACGTCTACACCACTTAACAACTTTTCGTGCATCACTGATCTCATCCAATGGCGAGTCGCTCGCCAGCCAGAAGAGCTTTCTTACTGCACCATTGATGGCAGGGGCAGAGAGGGCAAGGGAATTACCTGGAAGAAGTTCGACTCCAAGGTAGCTGCTGTGGCCATGTATCTGAAGAACAAAGTCAAGGTACGGCCAGGCGACCATCTGGTCCTCATGTATACGCACTCGGAGGAATTCGTGTATGCCGTTCATGCAGGAATCAACCTCGGCGCCGTCATCATCCCAATGGCGCCGCTCGACCAGAACCGGCTGAATGAAGATGTCCCTGCTTTCCTGCACCTGATCGCCGACTACAAGGTCAAGGCGGTTCTGGTCAACGTGGATGTGGACCATCTGCTCAAGCTCAAGGTTGTCTCGAGCCACATCAAACAGTCGGCCCAAATCTTGAAAATATCCATGCCAAATACCTACAACACTTCGAAGCCTCCTAAACAAAACAATGGTCTTCGAGAGCTTGGATTAACAATAGATCCTGCTTGGATTCGACCCGGTTATCCCGTTCTTATCTGGACATACTGGACACCGGATCAACGCAGAATTGCCGTCCAGCTTGGACACGACACAATCTTGGGCATGTGCAAAGTGCAGAAGGAGACTTGCCAGATGACGAGCTCGAGGCCCGTTCTTGGGTGCGTGCGAAGCACCACGGGACTTGGTTTCGTCCATACTTGCTTGATGGGCATATACGTCGGCACTCCTACGTACTTGCTATCTCCTGTTGAATTCGCTCAAAGTCCCATATCCTTGTTTGTTACGCTGTCAAGATATAAGATTAAAGACACGTACGCAACGCCACAGATGCTTGATCATGCCATGTCGTCGATGCAAGCCAAGGGCTTTACAATGCACGAGCTCAAGAACATGATGATTTCCGCGGAAGGCCGGCCGCGAGTAGATGTATTCCAGAAGGTTCGGATGCATTTCGCGGGAGCCGGGTTGGATCGAACGGCCATCAACACCGTCTATTCTCATGTTCTCAACCCGATGATTGCCTCAAGGTCGTACATGTGCATCGAGCCCATTGAACTCTGGCTTGACACCAAGGCTCTTCGACGCGGTCTAATCGTTCCGGTTGACCACGACACAGACCCCCAAGCTCTCCTGCTGCAAGATTCCGGCATGGTGCCAGTGTCCACCCAGATTGCCATTGTCAATCCCGAGAGCCGCGCGCATTGCTATGATGGAGAGTATGGAGAGATCTGGGTTGACTCAGAGGCATGTGTAAAGGCGTTCTACGGTTCGAAAGATGCATTTGACGTAGAGCGCTTTGACGGCCGGACAGTAGACGGCGATCCCAATGTGCGATATGTGCGAACTGGTGATTTGGGCTTCTTGTACAACGTCAACCGGCCCATTGGACCCAATGGCGCTCTGGTGGAAATGCAAGTCTTGTTTGTGCTCGGCAGCATCGGTGAGACTTTTGAGATCAACGGTCTCAGCCATTTCCCCATGGACATTGAGCTCTCGGTAGAGCGCTGCCATCGCAACATTGTATCAAACGGCTGGTAAGTTGTCTCATCTAACTTTCTTCAAAATCTAATGTGAAGACAATCAACGCTAATGAATTGATGTACAGTGCGGTGTTCCAAGCCGGTGGGTTGGTTGTAGTCTTGGTCGAGGTGAACCGCAAGTCCTATCTTGCCTCCATGGTGCCTGTCATTGTCAACGCCATCTTGAGCGAACATCAAA
The DNA here is from genome assembly GCF_050948025.1 of Trichoderma camerunense. Taxonomy (NCBI): domain Eukaryota; kingdom Fungi; phylum Ascomycota; class Sordariomycetes; order Hypocreales; family Hypocreaceae; genus Trichoderma; species Trichoderma camerunense. The sequence continues at coordinate 1,637,291 of NW_028145364.1, forward strand.
TCGTTGCCGATATTGTGGCCTTTGTAAACAAGGGCGACTTCCCAAGATCTCGTCTGGGAGAGAAACAACGCGGAAAGATCCTTGCCGGCTGGGTTACGCGAAAGATGCGCACCGTGGCTCAGTTTGCCATCCGAGATCTCGATGCCAGCGTGCTCGAGCCAGGTGAAGGGCCAGAAGGCAACAGAACATCTACGGGTAGTCTTCGTAGTTTGGGCGCTGCCGTCCCGCCCAACATGAGAAATGTCGGACAGGCACCACAGATTCTGGAACAGGAGGAGTTTACACAGCAGATGGATCATATGGCGCATGCGGAACCTGTTGGGTACGCCACTTCCGCACAGGAGGAGCCGCAAACGCCGACAGCCTATTACCCTGGCATGGAACGTAGCCAAGAAAGTACACCAATGCACAACTACAACCAGAATCCGCCGGCGTCAAACAACCAAGGATATGGCTATGATCACTTTGAACAAGGACATCCAGCACAGCCGTCGCAGCCTCCGCCTCCGCCACCACCGCAGCCACGGCAGCAACACTTTGAGCCGGCACAACACTATGAACAGCAGGAGAGAAGGCCATTGGATTCCAGAGGAACTGATGCTCCATCTGTTGCCGAGCCAGCGTCATCCTCCCCTGTGCCAGACACACCGCCACCCAGGAGAAACAGGTTTAGTCAAGGGCCTCCTCAGATCCGGCTGCCGGGTGTCGATGGACGCGAAGGTCTCGATTTTTGGGGAGACGACAATGATGAAACGGATTGGACGACTGGGACCATGATGCACATGAACCTCACAGGGGCATTTAACAATAATAATCCGCGGTAGTCGAATGTATAGCTTTTCGTCGGGGTTATAGATGGAACAAGCCTTTTTTTCTTTGAAGAAGAAGGTTGGTTTCTTAGAACTCAAAGAGCGTCAAGAGCATTTGGGAAAGAGGATACACTTGGAGGAGTTGTTTGGGAATTTTCAATTGGTGCATTTTTTATTATTGTGGTATTCATTCCCGTCCCGTCCTGTCCTGTATTTGAGCTTGGATGTAGGATTTCTCGTATAAAACTAGTCTTAGGAGGTGATAGTGTCTGAAATGGAGGTTGCACTGCACATTTATTACATTATTTGGCCCTGTTTGTGAGATGTGATTTGTGGCTAGTAGAGTACTGGTTGTTATATTATCTGTCTGTTTGGTATATACAAACCCTTCCCCTAATCTCTCGACATTCAAGTTCTATTCCGAACAGTTATAGTGCCGCACAAAGGAAATTAAAGGAACATGTAGTACAAAGAGTCTATCGTCTCAGAACCCATGCGTATCCAGAGCACACACAAAGGGTTAAAAAAAGGAAACAGAGAACCAACCTCCAACCCGCCCCAATTTCTATTAGTCTATGTCCTCCTCATCCTCTTCTCCTTGTCCAACTCGGACAAATACCGCTTTATAATCCCTATAGCCTCAGCTTCGACATCCTGTCCCCTCCGCCATGTATACAGCGCCACGCCCAAATGATCAAGCTGGTCATGCGCCCTCACCAAACGCCGTCTCCAAAGCTCGAGTTTCTTGTTCACCGCGCCCATAGTAGGCGATCCCGAAGGCGAAGTGTTTCCCGATCGGCTGCTGGGGCGGTAAAATGATAAGCCAGTGGCCGCGGGCACAGGTGCTAGCGACGGCGGGAGCGGATCAAAGTCGACATCTGCGTTGGATGACGGGCCACGAAGGTACGAGACCATTCGTGGGCTGAGGTTCTTGGTGCTCCGGCGCGGCGGAGGGGGAGGCGGTTTGTCGGCCGTCTTGGTAGACTCTATTGTCTGCTGGGACGAATTCTGTATCTGTGCCAGCGGGTGGACCGGTTGGTTGCTGCCGCCTTGGCCGACGGGCTTCCTTGGGGGCGGCGGCGGTGGTTCAGGGCTATTACTTGTACCGACTCCCGATATTCCAAGGCCTACTGACGGTTTCCTGGCGGTTGGTATGGCGGGAGCGCTGGCTAGAGCCGCAGGCTTGGCTGGGCGAGGCGGTGGCGGCGGTTTTCGAGCAAGCAAATCGGTTGCGCTGGCTGACGGACCCGGCCTTGATTTTCTGACCTGCTCCAAGGCTGCGGCTTCATCTAGTTTTGCTTCTTCAGGCTCATCGGAAAAGTCTATCAGGGTACCCATTACTGGTCCGGGGGGAGGCTTTGAATCACTAAGTGAGCCCGCAGCTGAGCTTTGCCGTGTTGCTGGCCGATTGTTTGCAGGCCCGCTGTTGTTCAACGTCAAGCCAGACATTGTGCGTCGAGTCATTTCGAAAGACGGCTCAAAGTATCCCGCGGTTTCCGGAGTTGTCACGTCTCGAATAAAGACTGCGAGGATTCGCTCAGGATACGCCAGTGCCAGCTCTGTGTATACTTCCAGATCGGCCTCTCCACTGTCGCCAACCAAGAGGAACTTGCGCTGCGGAAAGTCTCGCAGGAGGCGCACAAGGGTATTCTTCTTTCGCTCTGCCACAGGCTCAAAGATGCCCTGCAACATGCCAGAATACTGCTTTAGGTGTAGAGACCCAATTGGGAGCCCAGATACTTTGAAGAAGGTGGCCAGCATAGGGAACAGCTGCCACGGGCTGTTGGAGCAGTAATGCACGCTCACACCCAGTCCCTGCATCTGGCCGTACCATTCTTTGACTCCTTCAATCGAGAGGTCAGCCAACTCACGCACAAAAGTGTTTCTGAAAATTTCCCTGGCCCCTGCCGAGATATTCGACATTTTAACGGTGTCGTCGATGTCACTGATGAGGCTGACACCGTATGGTTCAATGTAATTAACCTCTTGCGTGGTCGAGAGGCCTTCCTTTACTAGCACCCTAACATGTGTAGGAACAAAATCCAGAGGTGCTCGAACAGCAAAATGACCGGCGTCATCTGTGAGGACGTTTCGTGATTGGGATTTCGATTCATTATAAAAGAATATTGTGATGGGAAGGGCAACCAAAGGATTCGTCATGAAAGGTGCTATCCTGGCCATCAAATTGTCGTTTGCAGTGGTCAGCTCAGCCTCTGTGAGCTCGTTGGCCAACGCCGAATTCTGTCTAGTCGGAGGAAGTTTGGGACTCCCTGAGAGCGAGTTGGGCGTTCGGCTATCTGCTCGAGTTGGCAACGGCTTAGGCAAAGGGTATGCAGGCCCTCCAAAACTGGTATCTTCACGGGGCTGCTCGCTGTAGGCGCCAGCGTTTGCTATGCGCTTCTCTTCCCGCCCCCTGCGCTCGATCATGGCAGCCTCTTGCGCAATCTTCTCCTGCTCTCTTAGTTCATCGTTCGGGTTAAGAGGCGCAGCAGCTTGGACCGGATCTGCTCTTGGGACGGGTATGCCACTAAGTTGGCGCGCAAGTCCGATCAAGATGCGATTTCGCCGCGTGATTGGGCCGGTATGGGGCGCGTATATCCAGCCACGAACATCGACATCTACAATTGCTCTCTCGTCCTGATGCCTCTCCCATTCTGATCGCCAATAGTCCTCGTCCTCCAGGTTGCCAGCCTCCGATTCGTACGCCGAGGGTCGGGCCCATTCCTTCTTGGTATGTTGTTTCGCATAGCTTGGGAACATGATCAATTGCTCGCCGCTCCCTTGTGCTGTCACGGCCACATCTGGGAACGCACCCGGAATATGCATGCTGCCGGGTGAGTCAAACTCGCCATCCAGGCCCCGAGCCTTAGATTGCGCATAAGTCTCCCTGATCTCGGTGACGGCGATCTGACCGGTACGATATATATTACCAGCCACAGCTCCAGCTAGAGCAGCGAATCTTTTCCGTCGATATCCCCTCTCTCCCCTCTCGGCACCATCTCCTGTTTGCGTGTCATTGATCCGAGGGCCATAGCCCATCTCCCCCGGCGGTGGCATCTTGAGTTGTCTAAGCGGTGATGTATTCGGTCGCCCTGTCACATGTTTGATCGGCCGCCGTCCCGAATGCCCCTGCAGCAGCCGTTGGCTGTGCCGAACGAATTGATTAACGGCTCGTCGTTTGCTCTGTCGACCAAGTATGTACCGGTATATACGGCTCTGTATACGATGCTTGAGCTTCGGAAGGGTGTTGAGGCGGAAATTGAACAGTCGCTCTCGGTAGCGATCTCGGACAGCGTGTGGTAGTAGATATCGAATAAAGCTTTGGCTGTGGCGATGCAGCGTACGAGGTCGAACAAGGCCGAAGAGTTTCCTGAAAGGAGCCAGCCTGATCCGGGGTTTGCAGTGACTAATCAGACAGGGAAAGGTCTCCCCAATCTGAGCCGCCTTTTATATATAAAATATTCTGCACGGCAGAGCCAAAAACCAGCAAAATCAATGCGCTGCCGGTAAAGCGCAGGGAGGAAGCTCCAGGCGTCGTCGGGCCTCTCAGGCGAGCCAGTCTTCTGACAGCTGTCCGTCGCTACCTGTATTCACCACATGCGGCGGGCGCCTGACATGCGCAAAGCTTCAGTTAGCGGTTCACGCCATTTGCTGCAAATTGCCAATGAGTTTCGTGCTGGCCTCGTGATCATGCTTTGGTTCATGACAGCGTCAAGCCTGCGGTCGAGAAATGATGGAGCTAGTTGCATTATGTCATCATCACGGCACGCGCCAAAGGCAGAATTCCGGGGTGCATATGCAGAGTATAAGTACCGAGTACAATCAACGTGCATAAAGTAACGATTTCTATTGAACAAGACTTGCAAAGCGACGAGATTATTTACAGCATTTGAGATCAACTGGCTCCAACCACCTGCTCACCTCTTCCCCCGAGGTTTCTTCACCTGTACCTTTGCCTTGCCCTTGACAGGAGCCTTCTTGCCCCCCTTCGCCTTGGCCGCTTGGGCAGCTTTTGCGGCGTCCCCTTTGCCCTTCTTCCAGCCCATGCTATCCGTTCGGTCTGCCTTCGCATCCAGGCGCTTCTTGTCCTTATTGCTCAGCTTGACGTTGCCGCCCTTCTTCTTTGCGGCTCGTGGTCCGTTCAGCTCATCCCTTCCGGCCTGCTTGGCGTTATTCTTGTCGTGCTGTGTCTCGAACCATGTTCGCTTCGGCCTGGACTTGATCTCGGCTTCATGTTCGATAATGTTCTCGCCCTTCTTAATCTGCATCTCAACTTGAGCCAGCTGCCTCTCTTCCTTCTCCTCCTTCTCGATCTCGGCAATCTCATCATCCATCTCATCAATCTCGGCCTGCCATTTGTCGGCATCCTTGGCTTCGATGACGCGGCTTATAATCTTGGATCCCTGAGATTTGCCAGCCTTGACGGCAGCCTTGACGACTTTGCGGTCGGGTTCGGCAGCAAGAGTCACTGATGTACCATGGCGTCCAGCACGGGCCGTTCGACCAACTCTGTGCACGTAAATCTCTACCGACTGGGGAGCCTCGTAATTGATGACTGTGTCAACGCCCTTGATATCGAGACCACGAGAAGCCAAATCTGTTGCCAATAGATAAGAAACCTTGCCATCTCGGAATGACTCAACACTAGCAATACGCTATTGGAGATAGATGTTAGCTAGTCACTGGATTAGATTAGATGGCACTACTTACTTGTGTCTGGTTCATGCTACCGTGTAGCTCCGCGCAAGAAAAGCCCAGGAGGCCGAAGATGATTCGAGCTCTGTGGGCATCTTTCTTTTGGCGGAAGAAGATGATGACCCTTTCCGTGTATATGTTCTTGCAGATGTGTACCAGATAGCCCATCCGCTTTTCTTCACGTCCTGGACGAAGTCTCACAAACTCTTGGATCAGAGTGCCTGCAGTTTTCTTTTGAGAATCCACCATGACCCTCACGGGCTTGTTCAGTCCGACCTTGATGAGACGGTCGACAGTGGAAGTCATGGTAGCGGAGAAGAGCATCGTTTGACGTGACTTGGGCAGCGTAGTGAGAATCTCGTTGAGTTCGTCGGCAAATCCATCCTCGAGCATTCGGTCGGCTTCATCAAGAACCAGGATCTCAACGGTATCGACAGAAAAACTAGCCGAGTTCCTCATGTGGTCAATGAATCGACCAGGTGTGGCGATAATCACGTCCGGCCTCAATCGAAGCTCCACCTCTTGGGCCTTGAGGCTGAGACCTCCAACAGCCAGAGTAAACTTGATGTCGGTGTGCGCTGCCAGCTTTGTAGCTACGGCATGACACTGGATTGCCAACTCACGGGTTGGAGTAAGGATCACAACACGTGTGGTAGGTATCTTCTTGGGTCGATAAAGGAGTCGCTCCAAGATGGGGAGCACGAATGCTGCTGTTTTACCGGAACCTGTAACTGCACCACCGACAAGATCTTTGCCCATGAGAGCGATGGGGATGGTCTTGGCCTGAATGGGAGTTGGCTTTGAGAAGCCAACAGTGGTAATACCGCGCAGAATCGGTCTGGACAGAGACATGGCCTGGAACGATGAAACATCCACCTTTTGTCCGGGCTTTGGCTTTTCTTCAGGAGCGAAGAAGGCATCTCGTTTAGCTTTTTCTTCGGCATCTTCTTCATCGTCGTCGGACATGTCGTCAGGGTGATTGACGGGTGTGGCTACCGAGTCATTGTCGGAAGCCGCCTCGTCGTCTTCGTCCTCGTCTTCATCGCCATCATCTTCTTTGTCTCCATTAGCGTCGGCATCTTCTCCCGACTCCTCGGCGTCTGAGTCGACATTCATGCCGAATGCATCATCTGCGAGCACTCCGTCCTCGTCGTCGTCCATGCCAATGTCCGCTGCATCATCGGGGGAAGTATCCTCTTCCTTGCCAGCTTTCTGGTTCTTCTTTTCTCTTCGTCTTCGGATAATCTCGTCCAGGTCGACGCCGGCCTTCTCGACGGCCATGCCCTTCTTTGCGCCTTCGAATCCCCATCCTTCAAACTCATCCTCGCCGAGGTCGCCAGCGTCGTCCACCATGAATTCGAAATCAGAATCCATAGCGCCATCGTTCTCGTCCTTCTGTCCCCAGACTCCTTCGGTCTCTTCCGGTTGAGGCTCCTCATCCTTGCTCTTCTTGGCCGACTTCTTGTTCGTCTTTGCTTTCTTCTTGGGAGGCTGAACGGCGACCTCCTCTTCCTCGGCAATTTGGTCGTCGTTATCCGAGAGGGTATGGATAAAATCGTCCTCAATTGATCTCTTCTGTGACGGCGCCATCTTGAGGATTTCTCGCAACACAATTGCTACAGAAGCTTGTCGATGCTGGCGGGGCCTCAAGCAAAAATTCAAAGCAGCGACTTTTCTGCGCCAAGCCGTTTTTTCTGCCGTTTTTTGAAAATTTTGGCGGTGAAGCAGCTCTCACTTATTAAAGGCGGTAGATTAGCGGCTATCTCCCTAGCTGTTTCTCCGAGCGACCCCGCCACCGTTGATTGGACGACCCTGTCAAAATACAGGCCTCTGGACGACCTTGACAATCCAAACACGCGAACGAATAGCTGGATAAATTTCTCCTGTCATCCTCATTTCGCTGCCCTGCGCCACGACACCGGCTGCTGCAGTCCCTTTTCTAGGCGATACCCAGCATCTGCACTCTGCCCTTTTTATATTCTCTCCTTTGAAACTCGCATTCTCATCGCGATAGCTATTCCAGCGGTTGCCCTAACTTTCTATTTGCATCACATAACCTGACAAAATGGGTGAATCCAGGTATGTCGCCCTCTCTCCGCGCGCCGAGGCTCTCAGGAGCCAAGAGGGGGGCTATTGGCTAACCGCAGACAACAGACAAGAGCTCCTCAATTGGCTGAACAGCCTCCTTCAGCTTAACATGACCAAGGTCGAGCAGTGCGGAACTGGGTGAGTGTATTCTTTTGGCACCCCGCCTGATGAACAACCCCGCTACGATATAAACAAACAGCTGACACGAGCTTCTCCAGCGCCGCGCTCTGCCAGGTCTTTGACAGCATATACATGGACGTGCCTATGTCCAAGGTCAAGTTCAACGTCAGCGGCGATTACGCCTACATCCAAAACTTCAAAGTTTTGCAGAGTATGTGCCTTTGCCCAACTCCCCCCTGGATTGGTTGCCCCCTTTTCGCGCAGACCAGGTCCTAACGGCCCACATAGACACGTTCCTCAAGCACCAGGTCGATAAGCCCATCCCCGTCGAATCGTTGGTGAAATGTAAGATGCAGGACAACCTAGAGTTCTTGCAATGGACGAAGAAGTTCTGGGACCTCAACTTCCCCGACCACGATTACGACGCTGTTGCACGAAGAAAGGCTGGCGGTGCGCCCGCAGCCAGTTCAGGACCGGCGCCCAGGGCTGCTGTCTCTAGCGCCGCTGCCCGACGAGTTGGCGGTACCACCCCAAGCACCGGCCCTCGTCTCGCCAAGGCAGCACCAGGCCCGGGCACCGCAGCTCTGCAGGCGGAGATAGCGACTTTGAAGGAGAGCGTGGGTGGCTTGGAGCGCGAACGAGACTTCTACTTTAGCAAGCTTCGTGATATTGAATTGCTGATCCAGCAAGCCGTGGAGGAGGACCCTGAACTGGAGAAGCAAGAGGATGGCCTGGTCAAGCACATTCAGAACATCCTGTACTCTACGGAGGAGGGCTTCGAGATCCCAGCCGAGGCCGAGGGTCTGGATGACCAGGAGACCTTTTAAAAACGAAGCTATTGGACCGTGATATTTGATCGCTTAGAAGGGGATGGGGAGGGAGCATTTGGAAGGGTTTGGGTTGTTGATTCAAAGCATATGGCCATTTCATGCGTGATGGAAGCATTCATGGGTGCCGCAATTTACACCTTTCTTTTTTTTTTTTTGTTAGAGGACTTAGGGTGTGAATCCTATAGAGCAAACTAGTACAACTGTTTGGACAATACTACTATTAATACGCCTTTGTGTTGGTTGGTGTTATTCTTATTTGCCCGGATCAAAACCTGACACAGTCAGCCAGGAACATCCCTCGGATCCTTCAACCACGAAGCGCTGAGCATGTCCAATTATAGAAGCGGTCAAGTGCACCACGGCCACCAGATGCGACGCCGTATCCACAGTTGCACTCGCAAAGGGATTCTCGTCCCCTTTCGCTCACGTTCGGCACTCCAGCCTCTTTTTGGATTGCATGTGGTCCGCCAACAAGCACGCGACACATTGCATCGGCAAGGTACAGCAAGATTCGTGGCATGCCGACTCTGTGCCTGGCCATGAAGCTGCACGTGGTCCTTACCCGGTATCCAGTAGCATTCCAGCATTGCCATCGCCATCTGGGGGGCACTTGTCCCAAATGATCCCTAGCCCTAGGGCTATTGAATTTCACGCATCTGTTGAATTCGAGATGCGCCGTATTCAGGGCCTTTTTTGTCTCTCTCATCTGATGTCCGATATTGCACAGACGTACTCGTTTGCATCTCCAACTAACACTCGTACTCGGACAGCGTAGGAGAGACACCAGGCAGGCCGTCAATTAAACTTCCCACGGCTGCTAGGCAGGGGTCGCGTATCCACCGGTTAGTGCTCGCCCTGAGCAAAGACAGATTGAGCGGTATTACGGGGGCTGCCGTCAGCTGGCAAGCACTAAAAGCTGGGCCGGTTCCACTGAAAGTCCCCCAAAGATCCATACATGTTCCGTGCAGTCAGCACACACTTTGTGCGCGTATGAGTGAAGTACTTGTACGAGCACAGAGCCGTCACTCCTTGTCCCGACACTTGCATCGTCATCATACCTTACCTACTCCGTACACGAAACTCTAATCACAGGCTGCCACGACATCGGGAGCCCAGAGATTCTCGGCACGCTGACTATAACAAGGAGAGAGAAAACCACCTGTCTCTTCATTCTCTAAAGAAAGCACCATCACCTGAACCACCCCGGCCTAGCATCGAAGCAGACCAGGAAAAGTCGCCGGATCCTTGAAACGACAGAAGCCATGGCGCCACCGCCCGAGATTGCGATACCGTCGACGAGCGTCTCTGACGAAGGCTCATCGAAGCCCTACACGCTATACAACATCAGTCTTCGCCTACCGCTGCGTTCCTTCATCGTCCAGAAGCGATATTCCGAATTCGACGCCCTCCACAGCGCCTTGGTCAGCCAAGTTGGCGCTCCACCGCCGTTGCCCCTGCCCGGCAAGCATTGGCTCAGGTCGACCATCAACTCGCCCGAGCTCACGCGAGAGCGGCAGCTTGGCCTCGAAAAGTACCTGCGAGTGATTGCGGAATCGCCGGACCGAAGATGGCGAGACACCTCGGCCTGGAGAACGTTCTTGAATCTGCCGAGTTCTAGCACGAGCAACTCTACAGTGTCGGCGGCAGGTATGGTTGGCACAGCTTCAGGAGTGGCGGACCCAGGAGCCTGGCTGGATGTTCACAGGGAAGTGAAGCAGTGTTTGCATGAAGCGAGACAATGCCTTTCGAAACGAGACGGGGCGGCCGACAGCGGCGATTTCACGGCGGCGGCAGAGGCGGCAGCGGCAGCCAAGAGAGTGCTGGTCAAGGCCTCCGGGCTGGTTAACAACCTTTCGGACGGCCTCCGCAAGATGCAGGAATCGGGGAGACTGGGCGAAGGCGAGATACGGCGAAGACGCGACCTCGTCTCGGCCGCCAAGATGGAGCGAGACGGTCTGGATAAGCTTGCCAGCACCATGCCTGGCTCGTCGGTGACCCCCAGTCGAGGTGGTAGTCTGGGCCAAGTGCAAGCGTCCTCTTCCAACAGAGCGAATCTCTTTGCGGCAGCCAAGCCTGCGACATCGAGTCGGGTACTGGGCGCCCCATTGCCTGAAACAGACCGAACGAGGGAGCTTGACAACCAGGGCGTGCTGCTGCTACAGAAGCAGGAGATGCAATCCCAAGACCAGGCAATCGACCAGCTCGCCGCAATTATACGGAGGCAGAAAGAGATGGGCATTCAAATCAATGAGGAAGTAGAACGACAGACGGAGCTTTTGGACTCGCTCGACGAGGACGTCGATCGGGTCGATGGCAAAGTCAGGGTCGCTAACAGGCGCATTAAGAAGATGTGACTCATTGCCACAATGGCTCCCTTTGAAGCATTGATGCTGGCAATGAGGGTTTTGGCTTATTGGCTCTGGGTTTTCCAGACGTTGTTTAACATTTTGGCTTGGGTATGGGAGTTGGTGATTGTGATTCTTTCTTTGGGTGGGAAGCCGGCATAAACCTCCTTTCTTGATTATTGCTTTATTAATGCGGGAAGACATGACATACGGAGCGAGCGAGCGAGACGTTGAAAAACATTCACCATCATGCATCATGTACTTTTTTTTGTTTGATCTTTCGGGAGGGGGCTTGAGGCTTCGGGGGCGCAACCTGTTTTTGGCATTGGCACTGGGGTTAACATGGTCAATCGCTATGATATCAGCTGTAACGATAAATTCCAATTTACGCAATACCGTTACTATTATGAGGCGCGTTGCTGAATAGGTAGATATGCTAACACGAAGCTGAGTTAATTCGGTTGTTGTGCGCATGTGTTGATGGGATCTCGAAGCAATATCACCAATACGAATACGGCCACGTCTAGTCGGCCGTTTTGTTGAGCCCCGAGTCTGGCACAATGACTTAGTCCAGCCAGTCCTTTTTAGACAGGTCGACTCGTGCTGTCGCTGTCACGGCGTGGCTGGTTAAATCCAGCACGTGAACCAAAAATATGCCATCACACCGCCACCCAGGATTCCATCTCGTAAGACTTGGTCTGTCATTCGCTCTCGCTCTGTGATGAGTGCCTACATGCGCTTGGCACGGTGATACCAACCAGCCAGCCATGGATGGGACGTGGGAGCGTCCTTGCACGAATCAATCATTCATCCAACTACCGGGGCGGCAATCAGGGAGCCGTCGCCAACGGTCTAGAACACCTGACGACACCATTCTGAGGCCTCGAAACCCGGGGGGCAGGTTGGAGGCTGTAAGAGTCAGTTGGTCAGGTTGGCTAAGGAATCAACCTACAACGCTGTCAAAAACTCGAAGCCTACAATTGCCACGCTAACGGCTGCGGCGTCTGCTAGTATACGTCACTTGTTAGAAGTGGCAAAGACAGGATCAGCTGTAGTTGCTGGGCAACAGCGCTACTTGTTTTTCCAACTCTGAGCCTGGCCCGCCGCTATCTCCAAGGAACCAGCCGCTGCCAGTGACATGCCGACCTGGCATTCATGGTTCTGCATGCACTTCGGCTGGCTGCGAGCACGCATTGGACACGTCAACTTCACATGAAAAGCGGCGGCGATACAGAGTCTATGGGTCACAGCATCAACAAAAGTGCTTCGACCAAGTTCTCGTCGATTCGTCCGGTCAAACGGGTTATCAGTGGATCCAGGTGTCGTGGGGGGGACTCTGCAACGGCCAGAGAAGCAGGCCCTGGCGGTAGCGAGGAGCCACGATTGGAATAAGGCCTCTTGCGAGCCGGGGCTTTGGCACCCGCGAAACGACGTCGCGACGGCAATTGGGCTTCGTGAATGGACAGAAGCGTTACGCGGACGCGTGAGATTCTGTAGGCGAAGATATGGAGTACATGTAGGCAGATGCAGGTTGAAGCGGGACAGAAATCCATGGCTGGGAAGAGGGGCTGCTGGTGGATGCTCATGGGCAGCAGATGCTCATGAAACGTCCCAGCGAGCAGGAGGAGAGAGACGGCGCGTACGAACACAGTAAAGAGCTGTTCCGGGCTGTCTTTCCCTCGGTGGGCGGTTCTTCTTTCGGCCTCTTTTCGAACGATTGTGTAGTGACAGGGGAAGCCTCTTGTAGACATCCATGGATTTGTTGACAACATAAATGAAGAATGATGACGAGACTCGAGAGCCGTGCAGCATGGATTCAAGGTTCAAGGTTGGGATTGATAGCGCACCTCGTTTAACGGCTGCAGCACCCTCCAGCTGCCACCCAGCTCCTACAGGCCCCTAGCGCGCCTCTGTGACGTTTTCCCCGGGCCGTCCAGCCACTAAAACAGCGGCGCAACCAACCGTCGAGGCATCAGGCTTTCTCCCAGCCGCTGTCTTTTCTCTTTCCGCCCCTCCCAAACCCTGGAGGGGTCCATCCAACTGACCAGCCGGCTCTTAGCAGCCCTGGTCTGCCGCTATCTCGTCGTTGCTCCAGGTAAACAATCCGCCAGGCTGGATTTTCTCGTGCTCACTCACAGCAGATCACAGCACTGGAGCTCTTTTTATCCGTCTTGTCCACCCCCACTTGCTCGTAGCCACCAAAACCTCAATTCAAATTTAATTTCGCCTGCCCCATGTCGAGGCTACGCCTCCTGCTCGATCTCGTCAAGAACACGCGACGACTCGATCCCGCCTTTGCTTAATTGGAGAGCCAAACGGCTGTGCGGCGTGTTTTTTTGTGATCTGGAGCCCGGCGTTTGTTTCTCTGTGGTGTTTGTTGTCTTGGTTAGTTGAATCCCGCTAGGACCCCAAAAGAGCGCTGAGATGCTCCCCCTTCATCTCACTCTTTGGCCCCTTTTCCCAATGGCTGGGCAGAGGGGCTCGTTGTCGTCGCAAAATTCACGAATTGCTTCACTCGCGGCGGCATTGTCGAAGTGGCGACGAGTTTGGATCTAACATGTTGGCTAGGTTTCGTTTGTTTCCTGTTTCCAGTCGCGAAATAGTTTTCACCACGGTTTCCCATGGCTTTCTCGATGCGCTCATAGACCAAAGGCGATTGCAATTCTTCACATTTCAGCATCTGCGCAGACTCTGTACCACACAGCGTCCTATCGAGCTACATTTTGACTGAGGAAACTAATCGACAGGCATGAGCGCGCCGCCACCACCTCCGCCGCATGGCGAGGTGCCCAAGTCGTCGGGTTCGGGTCTGCCTCCAGGCAATTACGACATATTCGTCATTCCCCAGCACTCGTCAGGCTCTGGCTTTCTGTACCTGCCATCGATGCAACCGAACGTCAATAGTTTTGTGGCAGGCTTTGCCTCTGCGCTGATATGTGTTGCCCTGTTCCAAGCCGTGGCACCGGCCGTGAAGCTGTGGATTAATGGCTCCAGCATAGGAGGTACGGGCTTAACCACGCTCTTGTTGGGGGTTGGCATTGGAGCCTGGGCCCTGGGCCGGATGCAGACCGGTGGACCGGCACCTGCGTCCAGCTCAGGCGATAAAGGCCAAGGTGGAGGATTCGGTAACGGACATGGGCCTCACGGCGCAAACGGTGGACACGGTGGCTTCGGAGGCCCAAACTCGGGAGGGCGAGCAGACCCCAATGCGCCGCCTCCTCCCCCTCCTCACGGTCGTTCTACCGATGGCGCACCTCCTCCTCCACGCCATGATCGATCCCAGGGAACCTGGAAGAATGCGGATGCCCAGCCTGAAGAGACACCGCGGCCGCCTAAGCATGGATCTGAGCCGGCCTCGTCGCCTTCTCACCGCTCACCATCTCAAAAAGGCCCACCACCTCCAACCCCCAAGTCACCACTGGACACCGAGAAGCAACGCCAACGCCAGCCTGCGCCATCGGAGGAAAAGCCGGCTCCTGAGGTAGAGAAGCCAAAGAAAAAGAAGAAGAAGGCACCGCCTGCAGAAGAGAAGAACCCAGTCCCAGAACCTGAAAGGGCACCTCTGAAATCTGAGCTGAAGCAGCCTGGCTTTGAAAAGATGTCTCCGGTGTTTGGGAGAAACTCCCCAGAACTTGAGAGGAAACGACCCTCCTCGCCAGAAAAGAAGTACCCTCCACCAGCAGAGTCAAAACCCTCCATTTCGCCGGAAAGAAAAAAGAGCGTGCCTGAGCTAGCAAAGATACCCGACTTTGAAAAGAAGGCGGCTCCTGGCTTAGAGAAGATGACAGCAACACCTAAAGCAGCGTCGAAGCTACCGCGCATGCCAGACCTGGCACCTATCCCCCCATTTCGACCAGATCCCCGACCAGAGAAGCAAACGTCTCTCAAGCCAGACACTCCCGTGTCTCCTGAGACTAAGCAACAGCCACCGCCTCCTGAGCCCAAGCTCGACCAAAATCCTCCTCCTCAGCCGGACATGAAGAAGGCTGAGACACCGAAAGGAACCTGGGAGAAGGCGCGCGAAGAAATGAGAAAGAAGGAAGAAGACAGGAGGCTTAAAGAAGCGGAACAAAAGCGTCGCGAAACAGCTGCCAAAAAGCTGCTCGAACTGCGTGCCAAGGAAGCAAAGGAGCGACAGGAGCGCGAGAAGGAGAAGCTTCAAAAGGAGACAGAACAGCAGGCAAGAGAAGAGGCGGAGAGGCATGAGGCAGAGCGGAGGCGCAAACAAGAAGAATTGGAACTGGCTAGGCAACGAGAAAGAGAAGCGAAAGAAAGAGAAGCGATAGAGAGAGAAGCCAAGGTCTTGGAAGCCAGGGGAAAGGAGGCGAAAGAGCGAGAGGCGAGGGAAAGAGAGGCGAGAGAAAGAGAACAGCAACGAAAGAGAGAAGCTGAAATCAAAGCAGCAGCTGAAAAGAGAGCTGCAGCAGATGCCAAGGCGGCTGCGGAGGCCAAAGCTGCGACAGAGGCCAAGATTATTGCTGATGCTAGAGCCGCAGTCGAGGCGAGAGCTGCAGCTGAGGCCAAAGCCGCCGCAGAGGCCAAGGCAGCTGCTGAAGCAAAGGCTGCCATGCCAGCAAGTCGAGTCGGCAGCACCGCCTATGCATACTCCAGCGTTGGCGAGAAGACGGCCATGTGGCCCAACGGTCGACCTCCTGCACCCCCTCCTCCATCGACTTCATCTCCCTCCGTGGTCTCTTCGGCAACCTCTAGGATGTCTGACGAAAGCGACCGGACAGAACGGACAGAGAGGTCGGAGAGACACGAGAGATTCGACAGAGGTGAGAGCCCGACAAAGCGGCCACCTCCCGCTGCTGCCCCGTCTGAGGCTCCTTCGTCCGCTTCGAGGAGATCAGACCCCTCGGCAAGACGATCAATGCCCACTCCAAAGTCATATGTTAGTAGCAACAGCAGCTATGTAGAGTCGGAGACGTACTCTTACCGGCCATACGACCAACCAAGCAAGCCACAACCGCAACATCAGCAACACCAGCAACCACCACCATACGACCAGACACCACCTAACAAGCCGAGACATAGGAAGTCGACATCATCTCTCACAGGATCCGACGCATCGTGGGCCGCCTCTCAGACAACAGCTCGAACGACACCACCGCCCTCGATCCGATCTCCCTACACGACTAATGATCCTGACAAGGTTGTGATCCAATCCGTGTATCTCTTCATGAACCAGTTCACAAAGACGCCATCCAGCCAGCTCATATCAGGTGTTGGCACGGTGACAGACGGCTTGGTTCTTCGAATCACAACCGAGGGACTCTTCATTGACGACGACGTTCGTGGAGTCCCCCAGCGCGAGTGGGACGTCAAGGCCTGGACACTCAAACTTGTCGAGGTGTGGTGCCTGCCACATTGCTTGACTGCACCGCCGCCATCAGCAGGATCCACCGCTAGTAAAGGCTCCGGCTTCCTTCACAAAATGGCTGGCAGAAGCCGCCCAGATCGAGATGGTCCCGCCGCTTTTACTGGTACTGAGGCTGATCTGTATCTATCAGAGATGCTTCACGCCTGTAGAGAGTGTTGTCGTCTCGGCCTCTGCGACCGTACGTTCAAGAACACCAACATTACATCATCGACGGGACAGACTGGGGAGTGGAAATCCAAGGGCCTACATGTCCTTCGGGCGACACTTCGCGACCAAGAAGCCAAAAGCTACCTCTTTATTGTTGAGGAAACCGAGGGCTGGAAACTTGCGGTTGGACTACAACGGCTGAGACGCGGCACCCAAGTCCGCCAATTGGGTGTGGCCAGTTTACCGCCTTCCGAAGCTCGTGGCATGCTGGAAACGTTGGGCTGGGTTGCATGATGTAGCGATCTTTGCGAATCCAGAGATGGGAGGATATCCATGTTGAGTAGACAATGCATCTACCTGCAAGGAAAACATAACGGGAGGTCAGAGCGTCAGCTGGAGGATGAAGGCTTTTATAAGTGGGTGTAATGTGTTGGTGTTTCACTGGAATGGAAACGGCATTGTTAGGTGAGACTGAGGCTCTGATGAGGGAGGGTAAGGAAAACAGATGTGAGTGCTTGGCGTCACAACATTCCTTTAAACATGGCCTGGCATATTTCTCAAAGACAGTTTGGATCCTGGTAGATTCAGGCCACGAAGGACACGAAAAAATACCCCAATGAAGATATTGCTAGTACAACTATATACCAAACTTGAATATATAATACCACTCTTTTTTCACTATGACGAATTGCAAAACTGAACCGTAGAATGAACTTCGCGCTATCACAAGTACCTATTTCCTCGCATGAGATGAAACAAAAGGGTATCAAAATGCCTGCCTCTCCCGCCGCTGAAAACCACCATGACCTCGCTATATACCTAACTAATATGCAACACAAAAGCCAGCTCGAACATGACTATAAAGTGACTAAACAGGCTCATACGTATGCTGAACACTAATATACAATCCAAAACAACAAAAGACGACACTGACTAACCGTGGATAAAAGAAGAACAAAACCCACTCCCAAACCGACACCTCTTTCTCTCTACGCCTTCGAAACCATGCAGTATCCATCAGGCAACACCTACTTATACATCTATATACAGTCCATTTACAAATTCTAAGCACGCTTATCAGCAATATCCCAAACCTCGACGTCGCCGCTGATTCTTCCAAGGACCAAAACGCTTCCGTCAGTAGAGAAATCAGCAGACGTGACCAGGGGGCCACCATCCTGGGTGCAAACGACGGCGCCAGAGGCCGCGTCCATGATGTCGAAGCCTTCCTCGGTCCAGCTCGCGATGTAGCGGCAGTCAGGGGAGATGCTCAGGGGCCAGCCCTCGCAGGGCCGCGTGCTGGAGAGGCTGTACGAGGTCAATTGGCCGTGCTGCGGCATCCAGATGTGCACGACGGAGCCCCAGACGGAGACGATGGTGGTGCCGTCGGGGGAGACGGCCAGGGCACGCGGGTTCTTGGACGTCTCCATCTCGAGCTTGTAGAGCGTCTTGCTGGTGCGAGGGTCCGTCACGCGGAGAGTGCCATCCCGTGAGAGACTGACCAGCGCTGAGTCAGGGGCGAAGGCGACGTGGGTCACGGTGTCGATGTGGCCCGGCACGCGGCCGATGCGGGTCCCCGTGCGGACGTCCCACAGACCGATACGGTTCCGGGGTTCAGCAGCGGCGATGGCCCGGCCGTCGGGGGACCAGGCAATTGGAGCAGCGACTTCCTTGAGCTCGAGGACGGTCTTCCCAGAAGCGAAGTCTCTGACCATGAGAGACAGGGTCGACGACAGCGTGGCGATGCGAGGGAACGGCAAAGCGGACGAGGACGACGCCAATGCCGAGGCCGAGGGCTTGCCGACGCGCAGGGGGGACGAGTGCAGCGAGGGCGAGAAGCTCGCGACGGGGCCAATGATCTTGGAGTAGCCGCGCTGGGTGGCCAGGTCGAAGGTGTCGATCCAGGGCTGGTCGGCCTGGGCGCCGGGGAAGATTGCGTAGGCGACGGTGGACGAGGGGGAGATGCCCACCGCGGTGATTTCGGAGCGGGAGGCGGGGCGGGTGTAGCGGAGGGTGAGAGAGATGGAGACGGAGGGGAAGGGGGGAGGAGGTGACGGAGAGGGCGCGGGAGACCTGGATTTTGTGGTTCGTTGGCATTTGTCGATGAGAGCATGGCGGTGATGAGTTGGTGGAAACAACTTACATTTTGGCGAATATGAGTCAGGGCTTTATGAGTAACTGAATGATGGCAATTGATGGTGACAATGATTATGTGAATTATGGGATTCGATTTAAGAGAAAAATGTTTTATTCAATTTGTTTCTGTCTACTCCTCCCACTCCTCCCCAACGAGGTCAAAGTCATCAAGAGGAGCAGCCCGCCGTCTATTTATCCCATCCCGCCCTTCCAAAGTAAACAACCAACCCCATGTAACGGCGGGACCAGTCATCTTGCAGCTCCTATCGTCGGCACCTTCTGCTGACAGACACAATTTGAAATAAGTACAGCCTATCTAACTGAGCCATTTCTCTTTTATTTCTCCACATTTGCTCGTATGTCGCTAGCCCGAGTTGTGATGCGAACGGTTCTAGAGTCTTTGACGAGGGAATCAAAACCAACGGAACTCGGCTACAACGGCTTGCTAGACTCAGCAAGAAAAGCATCATCTCAATCAATCAATCAACTGATTCAAGGCAAACAATATTAGATGCTCTAACATGTTACGCGCAAAAGAAGAGTTACGCCCTGTTATTGCAGTTAACCAGCCCCACAAACCAGCCCAATCCGTCTCGCCGGGCCTTTTACACGTATTCCCCCGGGGAGAGAGAAGCTAAAGGGCAAAAATGCCTATTCCGGCAAGTTTCTTTTTTCCTTCTTTCGAATCGGCCATCTCAGAAAGGAGATTTTCAGCGTGACTCACGCGAGCCGAACATTGCGAGAAACTACAGCGCCGATGTTCAGCTTCGTCTTGTTAGGCTTGTGGGGGAAAAAACCAATTCAAACGTTGTTCGGCGAGATGGATGAGGTTTAGTTGGGGATTAAGCTTAAATCGTTAGTTGTGTTCGTGATTTGAGGGCGTGAGTGGTAAATGAGGCTGCTTGGGTAAGCCGAGCTGGCCGAGCTGGCTTTGGCCGAGCCGAGTGTGGCAGTAATAGCCTGACCCTGGTGTTATTGGTTTTGTTCTCGGTGGCGTCATTGATGCTTGGGTCAAGTTGATTACGTGAAATAGCGATTGATGCGTTACAAAGCTGTTTTCTCAGTAATCAGGCACAACTTACTAATAAGGAAGAGCGTGCTGTTATCGGCTTCGGAGTCTCTGCTCGTCATTGAGAGAAGTGGAGACGTCGGCTGTCCATCAAGGTTCTATCATAGCTTCACCCACGTGAATGAGTGGTAGGGAGAATGCGGTATATTCCAACGTCAAGTGGCTTTTATTTCTTTTTTTCTTTTTATCTTCTTCTATTAACTTTTTTTTATACACACATTCGATTCACACATTAAGCACCGAAAGCCTCCTCATAGTTGACCATGCATGATCTGTATCGCACGCTCGAGTCTGCCAGTCTGTTCATAGCCTGCTGCAGACCCTCTTTGGAGATGGGAATCTTCTCTACCCAAGAATGAATACCCTTGGATGCTGCCAAGTCCAGCATCTCCAGCATCTCTTTGCGGCTGCCCAGATGTGAGCTGCCGATGAAGCAGCCGTTTCCGAGGAAGTCTTGGTTTCGGACAGAGACGCCCTCACCACCGGGAAGACCGACAGAGTTCCATCGGCCGTGGACGTCGAGCAGGCTAAGGTATTCGCCCAGAGCAAAGCCCTCGAAGGAGTTAGCAGTGTTGATGATGAGATCAAATGTCATCTCGTGTCCCTTGGTCCAGTCCTTCTCTGATGTTGCCAGGAAGCCATCAGCTCCCATCTTGCGAGCGTCAGCCTCCTTGGCTCGGGTTCGAGAGATGGCCCAGGTCTCGGCGCCCAGGGCCTTGGCAAACATGATGCCGTAGTGGCCCAGGCCACCAATGCCCACAATGCCGACCTTCTTGCCGGGACCGGCACCGAAGCGCTTCAAGGGGCTGAAGACAGTGATGCCGGCGCACAGCATGGGAGCGGCATCGGCGCTCTCTAGAGCTTCGGGGATAGGGTATGTCCTACGTCATCATTCGAATCAGCCTTCTAGGTCGTCGAATAGAGATTAAGGTTCTGACAGCCACTCACCAGTACTCGTGGATTCTAGAATGAGAAGAATAGCCTCCCTGGGTTGTGTAGCCGGTATCGAGGTACGGGGCGCCGTAGGCATCGATCTGGTGCTTGCAGTATGTCTCGTTCTCGTTCTTGCACTGGCGGCACTCCAAGCAAGAGTACACCTGCGCACCAACACCGACTCGCTGGCCGACCTTGGCCAGCGTCACCTTGGGGCCAACGCGGATGACCTTGCCAACGACTTCGTGTCCCACGGCCAGAGGGTAGGGGCAGTCGCCCCAATCGCCGCTGATGGTGTGGCGATCACTGGCACAGACACCACAGCATTCTGTCTTAATGTCGACATCATAGTCGCCAAAGGGTCTGGGCTCCCATGAGCCCTTCTCAAAATCGAGCCACTTGCCAGCGCTGGGCGACTGGAAGCCGGTAAACTTGTCAGGGACTGCCATCTTGAGCTCTTTTTTTGCTGTATGGATGGAGGAGCTGTAACAGGTCTGTCGGGACGGTATAAAGGCAAGCTTATCGAACAAGAAGCTGATTACAGAGAAAAAGAAGAACAACCAAAGGAATCACTAGCTGGTGAGGGGGAGATCCTGGCAGTTATAATTGCCCAATTCTCGGGTCATCGTTCTGCCTCTTGTCTACCCCACCATCATCATATGAGGGGCAGCCACTGCTTCACTTTACCCGCGCCATTCTCAGGCGTCTCCGCGCAGCAACAGTGACGAGATAGTCTCTGAATATTTGCGGATGAGGAGCCTCTAGACCCTCACAAACCCCCACCTTTTGGAGGCGAAGAGGCGTATCTAGCCCATTTCCGTCGCCGATACCGCGAGATAATCCGGCGGTTGCCCGATTGTTCCACCAAAGAGAGCTCGCTAAAAGCCGATTGCCGTTGATGACTTAAGCAGACGTCACAACCAACGGGCCAATCGATGCCGAATGAGTGCCGAGTTCTTCACCTCGTGAGAGCTCTTGTGGTTTCAAGCTCGATGCGATTCGGGCCCGGATTCCGAATCTAGTGCTTGATTCATGTTGTCAATGTATTGAAATCTCTCTTGGTGCCTGCATCCTCCTCTTGGTAGCTACTTGAACACCTGATGCCTCGTAGTTAAATGTGCCTCTATAGCCTCTCTTTTCGGGTCTCATCGGCCGTCCTCACAGCCCAACCCCTGCCAGGAAACACAACCTCAGCGTCGCCCCCGCGTAAACCCAAGGCACGTTGCCAATATCACCAGCATTCCAACCCGTGACATTGTAGTATATTTCGGGGCCCAATTCTTTCATCGAGTACAAGTGTCCAAAGTCAGCGATTAAGAGAACCAGCAAAACAGCTCGCCACACGCGCAGATCCCGGGTAGACCGGAGCACAAGCGCCTCGTTGATGGCGAAGAAAAAGTACATGTTTGCAAGCTGGGACATGGCCACGGAAGTGCCCCGCGAGACCTGTGCAGGTGCCGTCGCCCTGTCCAGGAGCTCGAGATAGCGCTGCTGGCGGAAATGGGTGTAGAAGGCTCCGACTAGAGCGGAAATGGGCTCTAGGAAGAGAAAGAAGAGGCGGTATGCAAGGGGGAAGCGAAAACTTAGTTGCGCTGGCGCCATGATGCCGTATCGTGAAAAAGATGTTTCGGTCAAGGTCAATGCAGAGCCGAAGCAGGCGGACGTGTGAATTGTCCAAGTTCCAGGCCTGCCGCCATTGCGCTGCGATTGGCTACTAATGGTCTTTGAGCATATGTAAGTAAGCCGTTGCGGTGACCTCGCACTGCTGTACGTTGGCTGTCATCCTGAAGCAGATGCACGTCGTCCCAACTCCACTGCCGAGAAAAACGTGGCTGAATCATCTTTTCTTTGTATCTTTGTTAGGTTCACCAGGGATGGGACGACGATCATTGCCTTGTCTTGTCCAGGGGCAGTGTCTCTCAGTTGTCTCTTATTCATCTTCCAGCCGCCTGGTTAGATGAGGGTTGTGATACTTGAGGCTCACCAATTTATTATCCAATGCCGAACAGACCATTATTGTCAGCGTAGTATGTATTCATTGAAACATCCATAATAAAAGCATCTTCCATAACATGACTATTTTTATCGTCTCGTCTCATCTTTCTCGTCACCCGTCCTGCATGCACTATTGAGACATGCCTGTTGGGTCATGGCCAGTTGTCTTTGTCCACCCGCAGCGGTCTTGGCAGGCACACACCACACCGCAAGGTACAAACTGAGAACTGAGAGCGGCCATCTCTTTCTGCTCGCTCCGTGGCGAATGGTGCTTCGAGAAGCTAGCAAAATCTGAAGTAGAAGCGCACAGTCTCCACGGAGATCATCACAGCTGTCCAATCCCAGCTGCAGCAGCCAAGACAAAGCGATGCCCGGAAGACCCGCGGCAGAAGGACGAGAATCCAATGGCTTGCCAGCAAACAGAAAAAAGGAACAAAAAAGAGCTGACTAGCGACCCGTAATTTACGGACACTCCGCTTCAGATCGCACCTAAAAAGCACAAGTGCTGCGAAGACCTGATCGCTGCCGCTGCTAGTGGCTTGTACTTGTACTTGTGCTTTTTTCGCCATTGATACTGCGAGACAGAAAACTTTTACGCCTCCGCGTGTACTCGCGCTTTTAGCTCACCTAGGCAGTCATTTTCGAGAGTTGTCGACGTAATGTCCTCTAGAACTGAAACATGGGCTCTTTGCGACGGATGCCGGTAAATGACTTGATTCACCTGGTGACAACTGAGATGTGATGATGTGTGGTGCTATTATTATTACTGTGCTCACCAAAGGTGAAGACGGCGCGGCATGACCATGACCAGCATGCACAGGTCATCAGGGGCATCCCCAGAGTCCGGATGCTTTCTCTCCACTCTGCTCCGTAGTTTGAGATAGTCTAGTGCTAGTAAGGGTCAGTGGAACAAATCCGGGGCATTGATCTCAAGGGATGTTACGGATACCTGCACTTGTTCTCAATGATTGATTGAACCAGTGGCTGTGGCTTCGATGCCATTCAGTGAACATGAAGCATCAGGTACCTGTACCTATACACGCCATGTCGTGGCATCCCTCCCCCAGGGGCAAGCCTCAACGCCGCCAGAATTTTTTTTTCTTCCTTACAGGGTCTCCGGCAAATGGTGGGCAATCTGTCCATCCCTCCAAGTCTGTGCGGGCTGCGCCGTACATGCACTAACACAGCCCAGTAATATGCCCGTATTAGTGACAACCAGAGTAGATACCGCTATCGGTCCCCTTGTTTTTTTTTTGGTCCTGCTACTTTACGTCCTATCGCAACACTGTTTCTTCGCTTCCTCTCAACCACTCTCCTTTTCCCCTCGTCCTCATTTTCATCCCCTCGCCGCCTCTTCGACTGCTCAGCAGGATCCTGCGTGGCCTCCTAGCCGTCGTGTTTCATTTCATTCCCGCTAAAATCGAAACGGGACCCTCCGGACACACGCACGAGGCATTGTCAGCCGCCGCGTGGCGCCCATCACCAGCAAGACCGCCTTGCCCTGAATCTTTCAGCATTCCAATTTCCAGCCCGAGTTTCCAACTCTCACAACCACTCTTGCTTGTCGATATTTCCATTCCCGCTCCTTGGAGGCATTGTGTCGTCTTTCTCTCTTTGTTTTGCCGTCTATTCGTTGCTCGCGTTTGTTGGATCCGCTGGTGTTTCAGCACTCCATCTCGAGACTAGTCAGTCGTCCTTCCTTTGCCGACGAGCAAGACGAAACTCCACCGAGGCTCTTCCACTTCGACCCCGTTGATCAGCGATCATTTGACGAGCCTTTTCGTGTTCGACAAATTCCTTTCTGTGGCCTCTCATTCGCCATTCATTTTCTCGATTCGAGTCAATCTTCCCATCACGAGCCCGAACGTTTACGGCCAACAGTCGCTGCGTTCGAATAGTGGTACGATTTGTCTGCACTACCACAAAGACGTCTTTCAAGCCAAGATTCTTCTCAAACAGACACAATGGCGGACCAGTTCCAGTCCTACACCATGGGGGCATCTGCTGGCAATCGGGCCACCGGTGCTCCCTCATCCCACCAATCCCATGACCAGCGCATGCGTAGCATGAGCCTCTCCAATCTCCTCCGAAACCACAAGCATGCCGTATTTTCCCACGACGATCCGCACCCGCCGCGCCAGACTCACGAAGTCGCCATCGACGATTCGGAAGACACGCACGAACTTCCTTCTCGAAAGCGCCGTGTTCGTGCTCAGAGCACCGCGGGCACCATCAAGGGCGTGATTCGTCGGGCCTCCTTATCCCTCAAAGGCATGGTTCATGTTCATCGTCGGCCATCCATCACAGCCGAGCCCTCTGAACTCAACAACCAGCCTGTCTCCCATGCCAGACCGACGAGCGCCCACCACACGTGGAACCGTCTTCGCCACGCCGCGCCCTTTCGCCGGTCGAGGTCTTTCTACGGTTTTAATGTTACCGATGATGGCCTCTATGAGCAGCAAAACCCTCACATGCCCATTCCCGCAATGGGAGACGAGCCCCCGTATATTCCCATGAATACCGGCGCTGCCGCAAAGGCCTCAGTGGCATTGCAGAACGAATACTATACTAGACAAGCTATGCACACCCAGTGGCTGCAGTCGTCGAGCGAGGATAGCAACGATCGCGAGAGCGGAATCGGCATCGTTGTCACCCAGCCCTTTATTGAGTCGGGCCTCAGCGAAGACGGATCCATCCTTGCTCAGGATAGCAACATTAGCAGGGTCGATTTTATTAAGCAGCTGCCATCCGAACTCGCCATCCATGTTTTGGCTTGCCTCGACGCCGCCGCTCTGGCCAAAGCGAGTGTCGTCTCTAGACACTGGAATGAGGTGGTCCGCAACCAACATATTTGGAGAGAATCTTGCCTACGGGAGATGACCACCACTTATGCTACCAGTGAGCCTGTCAAGCCTGGCGCTGGTTTGGGCATTCCCGAAGTTGTTCCCACCAACGATTGGAAGCAGATCTATCGTGCCAAACTTGAGCTGGCTCAGAAGTGGAAGGAGGGCAAGGCTCGCCCCATGTACCTTAACGGACACATGGACAGTATCTACTGTCTACAATTTGACGAGTATGTTCCGCTTACAATGCACCCCTTACTCCTTGCTCCCTCTTACAATGTCTTGGTTTGACGTATTTACTAACCTCGCCTCAGGTATAAAATCATTTCTGGCTCCAGAGACAAGACCATCAGAATCTGGGACATGCAGACCTTGGAGTGTCGCCTGGTCATCGGACCTCCCGAGGTGGTCAACCACCCCATGATGTTGGAAGATGCCGAAGGCAATCCAACCCATTATGTCAACTTTTCTGACAGCTATCGGGCGTCGCCCTCGATGCCAAAGGTGGCTTCCTTCGATGAGCATCACAAGGCTTCTATTTTGTGCTTGCAATATGACGAGGAGATTATGGTGACCGGCTCATCGGATTCTACGTGTATTGTGTATGACATGCGCAATGGTTATCGTCCGATTCGCCGTCTCACCCACCACACCGCTGCTGTTCTCGACTTGGCCTTTGACGAAAAGCACATTGTGACCTGCAGCAAGGACATTAGCATCTGTGTTTGGGACCGAGCGACTGGTAACCTTCTCCGCCAGCTCCGCGGCCACACCGGCCCCGTCAATGCCGTCCAGATGCGTGGAAACACCATCGTGTCATGCTCTGGAGACTTCCGGGTCAAGCTGTGGAACATTGACACTGGAAGAAACATTCGTGAGTTCGTCGGCCATACCAAGGGCCTGGCTTGCTCTCAGTTCTCCGAGGACGGTCGATACGTCGCGTCGGCCGGCAACGACAAGGTGATTCGCATCTGGGACGCCAACACGGGCGAGTGTGTCCGCGAGATGCGTGCACACGAGAACTTAGTACGCAGCTTGCACATTGACAGCGTGAGCGGGCGTCTGGTCAGTGGCAGCTATGACACAGACATCAAGGTCTGGGACATGGAGACGGGCCGCCAATTGCTCGACTTCCCTCGATGGCATGCCAGTTGGGTCCTTAGCGCAAAGAGCGACTATAGACGCATTGTCAGTACCGGACAGGATCCCAAGATTCTCATCATGGACTTTGGCGCAGAGGTGGAGGGTATCGACATGTTGAACAGTGCCAATACCGGCATCGGCGGCAACATCTTTTAAACTAATATATGCATCCGGACCGACTCCAGGGACCATGCTCAGCTGTGGGACCACTGAACGTCACGTCGCCCGCCGGTATTACGGGATTGACGCACACTATCGGCCTTGATTTTTTTTCTTTGCAATTATTATATGTCATTTTGCTGTTTCCATCACGGCAATGGACGGCGAGGTGAAGTGATCAGCGTGCATTACGCTCGTCTTGGCCTTTCTATCCGACATCATCTTCTTTTACGACTGGCTTTCTATATCGGCTGCACCCCTTGGTGAATAGACTATTTTGGGCATACAGATGCGATAGAATGGGCATTGTTTGGCATTTGACTTGGCACTGGGTCTTCCAACCTAATTCTACGGTGGCTGTTGGACAAGCGTCGAACTTTTTTTTCTCTTATGAAGCAATCTTTTACTGTCCTTTCTCTTTTTAACAGTCAGTCATAGTCATGCATGAGCAGGTTTGACAAGACATAGACATGCAGATATGGGATTTTTTTTGTTTTTGTTTTAAGGGAGCGAGCGGTTCAGGAAACGGAAAACAACTTGGGGGATTTTTCGATTAGTGGCGCGCGAAGAAACATATAGACGAGCTATGCAACAGGGACATTTCGTTTTTTGCAACGGGGTTGGGAATGGGATAGCTATGTTTGTGTTTTGTTGATTTTATTAATTTAACGAATTCTTTTTTTCTTTTAATGGTTTGACAAGACTACTATTCTTCTCTACCTTTGTTCCCACGCTATTAGCTGGTCATTTTGTGGTGGCTTAGGTTGGTAGTCTTGGGTTATAGTGTTACATGATGCTAAGTGCAGTAGTATCATGGCGACGGGTACTGGCGAATGAATGGCAACGCAACCCTCCTTTGTATCGGGGAGAAGAGAGAAGCTTTTCTTTCAGGCGCCTTGGCACGACCGTTTTCCCTCTTCTTCGTGAGGGAGGGAGGGGGTGTGTGTGGTAAATAAGGGATCAGCGCCCGAGTACGACGTTGAGAAAAAAGTTATATCCCTACCCAGCTGCGTTAAAAGGGTAACGTACTCGTACTTAAGTCTGGTAGCAGCCTCTTGTGGGAAAGGGGCCTTTTATTCAGTGGAGGCAGTGGGATTCGAAGTGCCGAATGGGAATGCCTGTGTATGACGATTATTTCCTCTTTGTGAATTGGTAGAATCGGGGTTGAAAAAGAAAGAAGAAGGCGGAGGAAACGAGCCGAGGAGGGACCGGTGCGGGTGGGAGGGTGTTTTTTTGATCTGGTGATCTAGTGAACATCTGGGTGTGTATAAACTGGCATGGGGGGGAAGAAGGAAGGGGATGTGTGTTTGGCTTTTTCGGAGGACGGAGTTGGATGGAGAGGTTTTGTCATGCCTCTGGATGCGGGTATGGCCGAGTTAGTTTGTGGGGTGGGATGGGATTGTGTGGGGTGCTTGAGAAGGAAAAAAAACCATGGGGATGGGAGTTGGTGAGATTCTGGGGATTGAAGAGCACGTGTTGGGATGGTAGATGATTGTGGTGATTTTTGTGGGATTAGAAATGAGGACGAGCCGGGGTTGGTGTATCTGTAATCTGTAGTTCAACTGAAGGACTTGACAGATCAATTGTTGATTTACTTTTACATGTGGATTTACGAGTACGAAGAGAGTTGAGAGTTGACAACTCAGGTAACAGCACGCGAGTGTAAACACTTCAGTCTAAAAGGTAGCATCAGGCGTTCGTATCAAGACGCACCGAAAACTCTTCACCTACAGCATAATTCACGGTAACAAGGTCGTTCGTCGGGACCATTCCCCGAACAAGTACTACCTCGACTTCACATGCAATGTCAGTAGGCGCCATGCAAAAAGGCATCATCCCACAGCCCCGTGTCAGCTCGGCCCTTTCATATAAACGAGACTTGCGCCATTATTCCTCCGCTGCAAGCGCAATTCGGCAGTGGTGACAAAGCATATCGGATAACCTTCTATTCTTAAAAAAAACTCACGACAAGGGCCGGGCCCTTCCGAGTCTTGGGCGGTGAGTTGGCGGATGAGTGGCGCTAGGGATTGGATTGTTGATGCTGGGGGTTTGTATGCTAGCAGAATCTGATATATCGTGAATTCAACCTCTGGTGGCGTTATTGGATGTGGCGTTCCTTGCAGGGTCCTGCTATAACAGATTGATGCAACGGCTGCTGAATCTATCGCTCTGCTTGCATCAGTGCAACGGCACGACGCAATACTACCAAGACTTTCTTTGCTGCCTTGAGTGCGGCCGACAGACAGATGAGGTCGGGGAAGCGCGGCATAGAATAGCCTATTGCCGTTCGGTGCGGGGAACCCCTGGCCTCCCTAGTCCGGGGTGCCTTGAGAAGAAGAATGGCAGAGGGTTAGGGCAGAGCCCAGTCGGCATCTCTTGAACGTGAACACGGCTCTCTTGCGGCATCTGGAGCAAGGCCGGCCGGCTTCTCTCCGGGCAGTTTCTGGGGTGCAGTTGCATGGTGGATGACGTGGCTGGGGCTGGGATTGGGTATGGACATGGACGGTATTGCCTGTGCATCGCGGAGACGAGCTATTGATTCTGGTGGCGAACAAGCTGCGGATGAGGAGAGCAAGAGAGGCAGTTGTGCTGAGAAAAGAGGTCCGCAAAGGAGAGAAATGAAGGGGCTAGAAGCTTGGCTATGTACGAGTAATGAGAGCCTCCCACTATTAGCTTACAGTCTATCGTGACACTAGCCGGCGTTTATCGAACCATGGTTGTGGTGTTGAGGATGACTGCCAGAGCCGACAAGGTTCACGCAACTCCGGGTGTGTGATTGGTGGCATATGTTGCATGGGCTAGGCTCCAGCAGCTGCCAGCCAGTCGCTGCCCTGGTTCGTCGTCTATTTGGGACGGTCCAGTGACTCCCGCGCGTTTCGTGGGCGTGGGGTTCATTATGAGTGATCTTGCATTCTTGTTTCTTTGCGTATTGAGTGCGTGATGGCATAACCTCGCTGATTGTGCTTCCTGCTTCGTCGTGTCAGATAGAGATCGACCAAGGAGAGGATTGACATGTGCGTGTGCTCTGTACGACGGCGAATCCATCTGCCTGATTAGGAAATCGATAGCAAAGAAGCCAGACTTATACTGTAGTGTCACCTCAGGTGACAGCCTGGCGTATTCACACGAGACACTGCGTGTGCGACCGGGTGTGTCGGCCATGGTATTTGGGTCTGCAGCCTTACAACGGTATTGATCCAGCACATTGGGCCGACTATTCCCTCAGCGTCCGCCCAAATGCCACAGCATAACGTGGAGACTATGCAGATGTCGTGACCGTTTATCATGGGTCGTCAAATTGTGATCTTCGCGGTGCGTCTCGATAGTACTTGGGGCTAGCACCCGTGGCTGAAGGAAGCAAGGCTCCGTTGTACCCATCGACCTGGATATTGTAGGCACTCCGTAATGTTCCAGCAATACCACTAGGACATAGCGGCTGATAGTATCTTCCTCAACTGCTGAACCTCTTGGCCCTTTCATTCCATCCCGTCCCCTATTCAGGGTGACTCGCCACTCTGCCCATGTGTGAGCTGTGTCTGCTGAGGGTGCGACAGCCTACGTCGTTTGCGATCCTGAGACAGGCCAACAGACACAGACACCAGCGTTGGCTGGTGACGGTGACGCCTGATGAACGCAGTCGGGACAATCATAGCAATAGGCCACCACCTGATCCGCTTGTGGTGCGATATTGCGCATCGCAAACGGAGCTAAAACAAGGAAGCGTTTCTTGTAGAATCAAGGTTCAAATGATTAACAGCATACGGTAGGTAGCGGTAAGCATACATGTAAGCAAAAGTAAATCGCTAGGAGATTCGCTTCGGCTGGCATGGAGCACTCCTACCTGTCAGTACTGGTACCCCAGACACGGAACTTTTTACCTTGACTGTGTTGTACGAGTACAGGGCCGAGAGCCGTACCGCCGGCTATTTTTTCGATAATTCCAGCACCATGTGGTCGCTGGGGAATCCGCTAGCCCAGGGGCAAAAAAACAATTCCAGCGCTGTGGCGCTAAACTTTAGCCCTGATGCCCATCTCCCGATCGGGATGCGGAGGGCAGCTGGTTCTTTTTCTCTGCCCGTCTTGCACCAAACATGACCAAGGCGAGGATTGGATGCGACAAAGAGACTTCCTTTCTTGTTCATCTCGCTTCTCTTCGGCCGCCAGATCGTTAGCATGGGTAAGAGGCAAAACTTACTCCTCAACTCCTCACGGGTTGTGCTACCGAACTGGATCAGCGGCGGAGGCAGAGCCAAAGTCAGAGCTCCATATGATAGACGTCGCGGGCATTCTCTCCTCGAAAACCACGTGTGTGAGAGCAAGCATACTCGAATGCCTCGCCGATCCATCGTTTATGCTTCAGTCATTCTCGTATCGTTGAAACAGAACAGCACAACCAACCACTCATTCACTCGGGGAGTCTCGTCGTTTCATGCACGGCGCGCGCTCTTGGCTCGGCGTCTTTCTGCTGCCTCTCGCCCGCTCGCAACAGGGCCGAGTAAGAGATGGACAGCGGCCGACCATCTTCAGAGGCTGTCGTCGATAGGCCGAGCCGGCAGAAGAAGTGCGACCCCCTGGCACTGCTGGCCTGGAAGTAGAGTTGCGGACCACCCATGTCGACACCCATGTCCAGCCTGTCTGAAACCAAGAATGGCAGCCAATGGCATCATTACGTTCCTGGAAAGTAGCCGTGGATCCACTGCGCTCCTGTGGCGGCTATACGCCACGGAGCGTGTACCTGGGCTCTACTCAGGAGAGCTCAATCTCAATGGGCAGACTCGCGAATAGCATCCGTACCCAACCGCGGAGCTTTTCGTAGCTTCACGACGCTCCACCCAAGCCTGTCTCTGAACTTTAGATGACCTCCTGCGAGGCTTAGGCTGCTAGCTTTGTCTCAGAGGAACAATCTTGGTCCGCTGCTCCCAGCCAACTGCCGCTCCCGCGCGTACGAGTGCGGAACACGGAGTATTAGGGGAGAAGCTTTGTTTGATCGTGATGGCGGCTCTATCATGGCCTATTTTTGGCGTGGAGGCGCGATATAAGGCAAGTTTCCTCAACGCCGTTGCGTCATCTCTCTCTCTTTCTCTCTGCCATCCGTGTGTTCTACGTGATACTCTCTTTGAGGGCTGAACGCTTCCCCTTTCATCGACGACTTCTCCAGCCTTTCCTTTGGTTTGCCCAAGACAAAGAAGTGCAGTTCTAGACCATCCATCTTCATCCAGTGATCTCTTTTCTTTCACCATTCACATTTGCGAGTGTTCATACCTCTTCCTCATCCATTCATCAATCCATTCTAGTGCTTTGAACAGCATTGTTTCTCCTTCTTTCTCTCCTTGGCATCAAATCATCTTCATATACAGCCCTCCACGGCCCACCCCTTTTTCGGCCCGTCGCCCGCTTGGCATTCGAAGACCAAGCAAGAAGAACAATTCACCAGCATTAAGCATAGCAAGTGCCCTGGCATTGCATCCACTGCTTGCGATATACTACCGAAACAAATCATTTTGACGTGGTAAGTTACTGTGGCGCTGCATGCAAAATGTCATCTGTGGAGAGCAACATGACGGGCACCTGGCGCGCGTGCATGGTCTCCCTTGTCTCTCGATTTGTGCGGGCCGAGCAACTCCAGAAAAGTTTCTGTAGGGTGCCATGGCAGATGCTGAAGATGTGCGGTTGGCCGGAGCATCTGTGTGCGCGCTCTCAGCGAGTGTGTGCGGATACCTCATGACCCTCGTCACGGCGGACGATTGTCTGCAACGCTTGGGCCCAAAGAAGAAGCTGCTTACCTTCTTCTCAACTTGGCTTCACCCTCCTCCTCGGTCTCATCCAAAGAGCAATCGGCGCGTGATGGTGGGGTTTGGGGGTGTTTGAAGGCCAAGGGGGGTGTCGATTCAACACGCCTTGCTGCCATGCCATGCCATGCAAAGGCCATACATCACCAAAAGCCTTTCTTCTGCTATTGTATTGTGCTCTATTGTCATTCACTGCCCATGCCTATTAAAGGGCCATGCCCGGCCTCACTTTTCACAATCCTCTCACCAACACCTCTTCTCATCATCATTGCTTTCTTCCCTGCGCATTGACAGCTCCTTTGCGCACCCTCTATCAATAGCAAAGCTTCAGTCTCGAAGCTTGTGAGGGAGAGGGCATTCAGAGTCAGTCCCTTCTCTCTGGCTCCCGTCTAACATCACCCTTCCCCATGTCTCTCATTAACCGCCCCTCATTCCCTTCAACATCGCATCACTCACAATTGTGCATTTCATACAAAAAGCCTGTGGTTGGACAAACTTTTTCACTCTTGGACAAACTGCTGACTCTGTTTTCTTTCTCGTGTAGCCTATATCTGCCCGGCAGTATATACATAACTCCCCTCGAAATTCGAACCGTGGAAAGGTTGTATCAATCTGTTTCCTGGTCATGATGGGCCTCTCAACCATCTTGACCGCCTCTCTGCTGGCCCTGCGCCTCTTCTCGGTGCCGGCTGTGGCTGTACCGGCTCCGTCTCCGGCTGCTGATTCAAAGGCCGTGGCCGCCGCCACAAGCTGGTGGCTTCCCAACATCCAACGCCAGGGTACTGTTCCCTACTCAAACGCCGGCGCTGGTTACCAGATCTACCGCAATGTTCAGAGCTTTGGTGCCAAGGGTGACGGTGTCACTGACGATACCGCGGCCATCAATGCTGCGCTGAGTTCTGGAAACCGATGTGGTTCGGGTTGCGATTCCCAAACCACCACTCCGGCCATTGTCTACTTCCCTCCTGGTACCTACATCGTCTCGTCCCCCATTCAGCTCTACTACTACACCCACTTGATCGGTGATGCCACCAACCTGCCTACCCTCAAGGCCTCCCGTAACTTTGCTGGTATCGCCGTCATCGACTCCAACCCCGGCTGGTATGGCGCCACCAACAACTTCTTCCGCCAGATTCGCAACTTCAAGATTGACCTGACTGGACAACCCATCAATACCGGCACTGGTATTCGCTGGCGTGTTGCTCAGGCCACTTCGATCCAGAATGTCCAGTTCATCATGAGCACTGACACAAGCACAAACAACAAGCAGCAGGGTCTCTGGGGAGAGGATGGTTCTGGCGGCTGGCTGAGCGACCTCACCTTCACCGGTGGTGCTCTGGGCATGTGGGTTGGCAACCAGCAGTTTACCAGCCGTAATCTCGTCTTCAATGGCTGCCAGACTGCCATCTACATGAACTGGAACTGGCTGTGGAGCTTCCACGGCATCACCATCAACAACGCCAACGTTGGTATCGACATGAGCGGCGTTGATGGTAACGGCATCCAGCAAGTCGGCTCCATTCTGCTTGCCGACTCTAAGCTCACCAACACAAAGGTCGGCGTGCTCACCAACCACGACCTCAACCAGGCAGGCACCTATGGTACTCTGGTTCTGGATAACGTGGACATGACCACGAACACCCCCATTGCCGTCAAGAACGCTCGCACCGGTGCCACCCTCCTTGGAGGAAACGCCAACATCGCCTCTTGGACCCAGGGCCGCGCTTACACCAACAACAACGGAAAAGCTGTTCAGGGCACCCGTGCCACCGTCTCCAAGCCTGCTGCGCTGACCGCTGGTGGCAAGGTCTTCACTCGCAGCAAGCCCCAGTACGAGAATGTCCCCGCCAGCAGCTTTGTGTCTGTCAAGTCTCGTGGTGCCAAGGGTGATGGAAGCACTGATGACACTGCTGCCATTCAGGCCGTCTTCAACAGCGTTTCCTCGGGCCAGATTGTCTACTTCGACCACGGCGCGTATGTCGTCACTGACACCATCAAGGTCCCCAAGAACATCAAGATTGTCGGCGAGGTCTGGGCTCTCATCATGGTTGGCGGTACCAAGTTCAAGGATATCAACAACCCCCAGCCCGTCTGGCAAGTTGGTCAGCCCGGCGATGTCGGCAACGTCGAGATTCAGGACATCATGTTTGAGACCCTCGGCCCGCAGCCCGGCGCCATCATCGTGCAGTGGAATGTTGCCGGTTCTTCTCAGGGTGCTGCCGGTCTTTGGGATGTCCACTTCCGTATCGGTGGCAGTGCCGGCACTCAGCTGCAGTCTGACCGCTGCGTCAAGACCCCCAACCAGACGACCAACCCCAACCCCTCATGCTTTGGCGCCTTTTTGCTCCTTCACGTCACCACTTCTGGAAGCATCTACATGGAGAACACTTGGCTCTGGGTGTCCGACCACGAGCTTGAT
Organism: Trichoderma camerunense; assembly: GCF_050948025.1. Lineage (NCBI taxonomy): Eukaryota > Fungi > Ascomycota > Sordariomycetes > Hypocreales > Hypocreaceae > Trichoderma > Trichoderma camerunense. The sequence continues at coordinate 1,672,194 of NW_028145364.1, forward strand.
CTTGCCGATCACAGCCAGGTCAACATCTACAACGGCCGTGGTCTCTTGATTGAGAGCACCAAGGGAACCTGGCTGTGGGGTACCGCTTCGGAACACAGCGTGCTCTACAACTACGCCCTGAACAACGCCCAGAACGTTTACGCCAACATCCTCCAGACTGAGACCGCCTACATGCAGGGCAACCCTGATGCCAGAGTTCCCTTCACCTCCCAGTCCAAGTATGGTGACCCTGACTGGTCCAGCTGCACCACTTCCACTTGTGCCCGTACCTACGGTATTCGCATCGTGAACTCGAGCAACACCCTCATTTACGGTGCCGGCATGTACAGCTTCTTCAACAACTACGACGGAAACACTTGCGTCAATGCCAACAACTGCCAGGACAACATGATTGACATCCGTAACTCTCAAGTTAAGCTCTTTGCCATTAGCACCAAGGCCAGTATTAGCATGGTCACCCTCAATGGCCAGCAGTCTGTCTTTGACAGGGACAACCGCAACACATTCTGCGGCACCATTGCCTCTTTTGAGACGTCATAGAAGGACGACGAAGATGCTCCGGCTGCTTCAGCCCCAGGACCCAAAACAAGCCCTGGGGGTTACAGTACGCCTGTCCCTGGGCTTCCGGGGAAGCCGCAATCTACTGAAAGCGTCTTGCCCACATCAACCAAATCTCTGCCGCTGGGATACGGTTCCGAGGAGGTTGTTACGATAACTCGGACCGTGTGGATTAGCCCAGAGGCCCTGCCCACTTATACATATTATGACTGAAACGTATATATGCGATATGCTTGGGAAAAACTCGAGCATTTTTTCTTTTACTCTTGATTCTCTTTTGCTCTGTTCCGCGAAGATCTGATCACCCTTGATCGCTAGGACGCATTGTCATTTTTTGTAAAAAGAGAAGATTATTTCCTTTATTATTTATTTGGTCTTGTCTTTTTTGGTCTATTTTTTGGGCACCACTGTGGGAAGGATTGGGGATGGAAAAGGGACAGCACTGACGTGCAGCATGGGTAGAGATTAAAAAAAATACGAGTTGATTGACTTGCCACATTGATTGTCTATGCTTTGCCTTGATTGTGACGTTTCGGTTTGAGTCCTAATGGTTGTTTGTGGTTTGCTACGCTGCACGTGTCTAAGGGTGTTGATCGTACATGGCGAGCATAGTGTAATTTGTTACTGGGATATAAGATGTGCGATGTAAGGCTGCACCAAAGCAAGTGATGACACAGAGACTATAGCATGCTACTACCTGTTTGTAAGACATATTTAAACAGTCTAGAAAAGTAGAAGAAATGACAAAAAATTTATTAGATCAAGCTGTATGTATGTGTAAAATGTCAAGATACAGGTATATGACTTAAGAGTATCATGCAAAACACACCAAGTCATGCCCGGTAGGCAAAAAAGACACAGAGAATATTCGAACAGAGGAGCAAAAGTGAAGACTCCTTTAGGGGAGCAGTGTAAGAGGACTCCAAATTGGTTAAAGCAGCTACTTCACTGGATTTCGGTTCATTTGTTTTGGCTTATAAGGACGCGGGAGCCTAGCTGTGAGGCGTAGCGGGAGGATGTGGTTGGCTGGTTGGAGCTACGAATGTTGGTGGGATGAGTCATGCCGAGCGCTGGAGCGTTGACTGGCACTTCATGCTTGGTATTATGGCAGACTGCTTGGGATTTTAAGAGACGGCTTGGTGATGTTGTGAGATGTGCTGGAATAGTGAAAATAACTATTGCTCTGTAATGGAATATATCTAAATGAATAATGCGACAATGACGCCGGAATATACTGGGCGGCTGGTGTAAGTGTACATCCATATACTACCAAGTCTACGATCTTGTCTGCTACTATTCTACGTATTATACAATATGTACAGAGCAAAAAAAAAAAAAAGATGCCACAGCAGCTTTTCGAACAAGAGACAAAAAGTGAAGGCTCCAGAGAGGAGAAAACTTTCGATTCAATGACTGTTTGCGTTATTCAGCTACTTCACTGAATGTCTGCTCGTTAAAGTTGCTTGATAAAGGACTTTTGTGTAGTGAAAGGCGGGCTGTGATTGGCTTGTTGGAGCTGGGATGGCGATGTGGGGGTGAGTCACACACCGAGAGCCAGAGCTGTAGGCTGGTGTAAGTCTTGTGTACAGCATCATTGCTTGGTCTGGGGTATCGTCTTGTGCATCTAGATGAATTTTACAGTGAAAGTTGGAAATCTACGTGATGATAGAGATTTAGGCATATACACTCCAAATTTGTGAATATGAATGTAGAGAGAGACTCCGATGTTGTAAAAATAAGGCCAAGTCTACGAAAGTATCTACTAATGCATCTACATACATATAACCTGTCATATAGAAAGACAGACAGAGATAAAATAAAAAAAAGGATGCAACAGACGTTACTCGAACAGAGTGACAAAAAGTGAAGTCCCCGAATGGGGTAGATGAACTAGATACGGGACGAAGATCGCCCATTTCCAACTGGTCTCATTTTTGGAGAGTTCTTAAGCTACTTCACTGAACATCAGCTCGTTTAATTTACTTTATAAGGGGTGTTGGTGTCATGAGATTTGGACTGTGATTGGCTGAGTAGAGCTGGGGTGGTGAGTCACATCCAGGGCTGTAGCTGTAGGCAGGCTGGTATAAGGCTTGTGTACAGCATCATCATTACTTGGTATGGGATGTTGTCCAGTGCTTCTGGAGGAAGTTTACATTATTGACGGATTTTTGATATATATTATTAGCTATATTCTGGTCTTGTGGATTTGGAGTTTCTGAGGTCATAAAAAATGTGACTGGGTCTAAGGAGGGAGCTATAAATACGTATGTTTACATACATGTAACCCGTGGTATTCCATGCTATGATAATGGGACAAAAACAAAGCGAGCCAAAGGAAGAAAAAGAATGCAATAAACGTTACTCGAACCGAGTGACAAAAAGTGAAGGCTCCCAATTGCCAATTGGGGTACAAGTTCCATGAACGGAACTCTCCGAAAAGAGCCCGCTTGGAAACAAGTCTCATACTGGAGAAAATTCAGCTACTTCACTGAAAACCAACGTGTTTAAATTGCTTTATATCGGACATTTGAGCAAGGGAAAGGACGACTGTGATTGGCGTGTTGGGTAGGCATCGTGGCTGTGCCCATGTAGGATCTAGGTCTTAGTCAGGTGGAGAGTTGATTCATGGTATAAGATTTGTGAAGGAGGATAAAAGATTATGTACGAGGGGATATACATAAGTGGTTAGTGTCGCTGTTGGCCGCGATGTCTTCAATACTCATACTTGGGCAAAAGCTCTGACGAAGGCAAGTATCACCATGGGAGAGTCGTTTGATCATTGGACGGGAATATCCCGTGGACGAATATTAAGTGACACTTTGAAGCACCATGGTTCGACTGTTCAAGTCTAATACGAAGCAATATATTGTACATCATTTAATGTTCGAACGTTGAATTAAATAAAATAGCTTGGCATCGTTTGTTCTCATTCACGATGAATGATCGGCCTCGAGTCCAGGATCAACAGGGATCAACGTTGGCAGGCACGATGCTATGCTCCAGAGAACACTCTGATATAAGTTCATGGTCAAAGAATGCAATCACATTGTTTCTGAAAGACTCTATCTCTCTTCAGTGGGCTGCCTATCAACCGCCGAGTATTTCTATGTAGCTGAACAATGCTATCACGCTGGCTCCCAAGTGTATAGGTGTTCCATCAGCCGCCCTACTCTATCCGCGACCATAGTCTAGCACCTCTTTTGAGCAGTAAAATCAATATTCCGCCACTTCGAATTATTTACCTTGTTTGTATCAACGTTGTACTAACCATAATTGCCCCCATTGTTAAGCACCGTTGTGGCCTAGCAGTTGAACAATGTCATGGTATCCCTTCTCAGATGCATACTGCAGCGCAGTTGTGTGGTACTTGTCTTTCACATCGACTTTGGCGCCCTTTTCAATCAATATTTTGGCCATAGCCGCATGTTCATCTCTGATGGCCCTAACGAGCGGTGTTTCGCCGTACTCATTCGTCGTATTTAAATCTGCGCCTTTGTCGATGAGCAGCTGCATAATGTCATCCCGCCCTAGACAAACTGCAGATAAAAGCGGCGTGCTACCATCGTAGCCCTTAATCTCCATATTGGCCCCGTTATTGAGGAGTAAATCTACAATCCTCTCATGGCCCTTCTGAGTTGCTAACCACAGCGGTGTCTGACGATGATTATCCTGTGAGTCGATATCGGCTCCCTGCTCAATCAACATGATGGTGACCGAATAGTGTCCGTTAAAGGCGGCATAGGCGAGAGGTGTTAGTCCCTGATCGTCTCTTGCATCTGCGTCCATATCGCTTCGGTCGAGGAACATCTCTACAGCGGCTTCGTGTCCCCCTTCTGACGCATACGAGAGCGGCGTCCTCCCGGAATCGTCTCTCAAGTGATGCTGGGACTCTCCGCGAGCCAACAACATTGATATGATGGTTTTGCGCCCGTTTGCTGCTGCATGGAATAGTGGTGTTTGCCCTTTATTATCCTTTGAGTGGATATCGATGTCCCCTCGGGTCAAGAGGAGCCAGACAACTTCAGCATGGCCCTCTTTAGCCGCATGAGACAGAGGCGTTCGTCCACCTGAATCCTTCTCATCTGGCTTGACATCACGCCGCATTAAGAGCAACCACACAATCTTAGCATGTCCATTAGCCGCTGCATATGACAGAGCAGTTCGTCCACTCTTATCCTTCTGATCGGGCTTGGTGGAACGTTCCGCAAGTAGCCATTGCGTCTCCAACACGCGCCCTGCCTTTGCCATGTCGAGGAGCGAAGGCTGCTCTCCAGAATTCCAATTCACTGGCGGTGGTGCTGACGAGCCATTGATAAAATTTATCGTTGCGTCGAACAAACCCCAATCAGGGTCGTCACGAGGGTTCGGTGGGGGTTGCCCCGGCGCGGCAATACCTGCGCTACCTATCTGATGGCGATTTCGCATTCGTGTTGTTACTGGACGATGTTGCCGGACATTTATCCATCTTTGAGGGCGTTGACTTGGTCGAAAAGGCATGGGATCAAACAACTCGTACCGTTCGCACCAGACTCTTTCAAAGTTCTCCATGGTAAGGGATACGTCTTTGAGGTATATCGCAATAAAGTCGTGTCTCTTTCTGTTGCGTTCTGCACAATGCAGTATGGCAAGTCCCAGTCCTTGGTGTCCCACTCCCATATAAGATAGCTCTAGGCGAATACCCTTGTTACTGACAGTCCAAGATCTGCTATCTGGAAGCCAGCCAGTGCGCCTACGGACAATGTTGCCGGAGTGCTCAAACGCATCTGGAGATGTAGCCAATAGCGATGAGTGGCGCTGGGTTTTGGATCTCCAGGCGAAAATACTGTCGTCGTCCGTCACCTTCATGATCTCCTCTTGGAGCCTCATAAAGGCCCTGTCCCCCTCTCCATATAATAATGGCATGTTGATGCCGAATATGCCCATTAGACAGTAGGCTCGATCCTCAGACCGCGATGTTTGCCTCGAGGCGGCCCATGACATTTTCTGTGCAACACTTACACTCCCGAGACTGGAACCAGAGAGAACGCTCATGGGTATGCCGGTGCGCTTGGAGATTTCTTGTTTCAGGCTTTCTCTGGTGCCCAGTTCGTTCCATGCTTCGTCTAGGAAGATCATCGTCTCTGGTGCAATCAACTCTTGAAGTGTCCACCCTCTGGTAAACCACCTGCTCTCTGAAAAAGCAACTTTGGATGGCACGTCTGCGAGAAAGCCATAGCAGACGTCGGCCTCAACATACCACTGGTACATGGAGTTGATGGCCTCGGACAGCTCAGCGCTGCTTGTCTTGTCGATGCAACACGTGTCTACCCAGGCATAGTCGTATCCGTTAGCCCTTGCCAGGACACAGCAGCCTCTGATCTTATCGTAGCCTTTTTTATTAGCAAAGCGACTAAGGGTCATATCTTGAAAGGTGACTTCTTCTTCGCCCCAAGTATGCGACAAGATGGCGTAGGGCGGGACATTTTCTTGGCCGAATTCTTTTAGCTGAAACCCCCCGGTATCCAGCTCTTTTGTATAGAGTAGACGCATAACGAAAATTTTGGCAGAGTGATTACTCTTCTGCCAGTGCCTTCAAAGGGAATTTGCCCCGAGTTGTGCTTGAAGAGCTTTGGGGGAATCAGGTGAGGGGACATGGGCAATTGTGCTGCACTCAGCCCGCACAGAAGCCTTGCTATGTTCTAGCGCGTATTACACATGAGCTTGCTTGTAAGCACGGATTATCGACGGTTCACGCACGCATGCCCAAATCATCTAATATGTAACCAATGTATTATTATAACTTATGTTTGGAGAATATGTTGCCTACAGGGCGTTGGAGAAGCTTTTTTTTTTTTTTTTTTTTTTTTTTTTTTTTTTTTTTTTAAAAAAAAATGACGCAATCTACCTAGGTACATGTAGACTTGATGTTATTCTGACCGCCCGTATGAATGGACTGCTGCCGTGGGTCGTCCCACGTCGTAGTCCGCGTGTTGTGGTCGACGAAGTAAGCTCTTCTTTTGGGGGTCCAGCGCTGTTCCCAACCTGGGGGAAGTTGCCTATTTCGCTTTCGCTTAACATCTTCAGATTTCCACATTTCGAGAGTTTCGACAGAATCGACTGTATCTGGATGCTCTGGCCCCAATATAGAGTTTCTATATTGCACACACTCTTCCATTAGCGTAACGGCATCATTAAAATGGCCTTGCCTCATCCTGAATATGGCAAGTTGGTGTATGGCCCTATTAGTCTCCGGGTGCTCTTTCCCAAGAATCTTTCGCCTGAGGTTAACAACCTGAACTACAATCTCCTCTGCCTCTTTATGTTTACCTTGGTTATAGTATATTGTGGCAAGGACCCCCATGCTCGATAAAGTATTTGGATGTTCATCTCCAAGAATTTCTCGCGTAAGATCTAACGTTTGAACTGCAGCAGTCTCTGCCTCTTTGACTCGGCCTTGGCTAGCATATGTCGATGCAAGGTGTGCTATACCAAGAATTGTATCTGGGTGCTTATCACCCAGGATTTCTCGTCGAAGATCAAGAACTTGAATTTGAAGAGCCTCTGCCTCTTCATAGCGGCCTTGTCGACAGTATGTTGCAGAAAGGTTTGACATGCTCTGAATGGTATCGAGATGCCGATTACCGTGGATTTCTTGATGAAGCTCAAGAGCATGAATGCCAAGAGCCTCTGCCTCCTTATACCGGCCCTGTAGACCGTATGCTGCTGCAAGAGCCTCTATGCAATTTATTGTATCTGGATGCTTTTCTCCCACCGTTTTTCGGGCAAACTCCAACGCCCGTTTATTCACAACTTCTTTCTCTCTCCATCTCCCACGGTCGAGAAAAAAAATGGACAGTCTGCTGAAGAGCTGGCGTGTCTCATATTGTTGTTCGTTCAAGTCTGCCCAGTCTCCTATCTGCACTGCATGTGCCAAGTATTTCTCGCATTGCGTCCATGTTTCCGGTTCCGGTGCCGGGAAAAGATCAAAAATGACCTGCACGGCAATGCCAGAATAATAACCCTGGCCTTTCTTTTTCGAAATAAGTTTATCAAAAAGGCTGGGCTTCCACATACTCAGGCCATATCGTGCGGCCTCTTGAACGAGTTTATGCATCTCATAGCTCTTGCCGCCATCCTCTATTCGTTGCATGCCAAGAAAGGAAAAGTCTTTCAGCCGCGTAACGGCATTAGTAGCCTCAGCATCCAACTTCTCTGAGCGAATACCACTGAGTTTGAGTATAGCCGTTATGATTTCGTGCGGAATATTTTGGTTTGCAACGTATGCGAGAACGTGAAGAATATTGTATGCAATCTCGCTTTCTTGTTTAAGGTGATCCATTGAGATACCCCACGTTTCAAGGACGTTATTGGGCACATTAGGTCTCCGATGCCTGTCAAACTCGTTTACTTTGAGGATTTCCCATCTTCTCTTGCTTTGCGCTAGAAGAGATGAATACTCGTTGGCCGATGTCGATGTCCGTCTCATATATGCGCCGGCTTGCGTGATAGCTATCGGAAGCCACTGAAGTTCTTCTAATAAGGCGACGACCTCCGTTGTCCCCCTCCCCACTTCCAAGCTCCCTGCTATTTTCAAGAGAGTTTCTGCTTCGTCATACTTCATTCGGGCGACCTCGATGCTTCGCGTTGGACCTATAAGCGTCCCCGTAATATGAGCATCGCGAGAAGTCCACAATACTGTCCCGGTGGACGCTCGAGGGATGTATTGAAATAGGCTCTTTGTCTCCCCTGGTGCTTGATTGACACCAAATAATCGTAAGTCGTCGGCATTGTCAAGAATAAGCACCCATTCTGGTTGTGCGGCTATTTTGTCGCGCACGGCTTTATATAGCTCCTCGTTTCTGAGTTGCTCATCGATGCCGAATGCCTGCGCTATTGTTTTGTAATCCTGCGAGAATGTTGCCTCGCTGCCCGCATGCACCCAAAACACGGAACAATTCCTTTTATCGCAGCGTTGATACGCATAATTGAGTGCAATTTGTGTTTTCCTTGGCGCTTTTAGTTTTGGTTGTCGCACCCATACGTGGATTTGAATGGGAATTTGGAACTTACCCTGACCCGCCGAGGCCCCAGAGAGCGGCATTACAGTATGCGCGTGACGTCTGCGGTAGGAGCTCATTGAGCTTTTTCATGAGATCTGGACGATTGACAAGATCCTCATTGAGTGGATAAGGAATAACGCGGATGGCGGATCGAGCTGGCCGTAGTGGTATATGTAGGTTGTAAGTGTGGTCACCTTGATGGACGGTGGCATTGTCACCGAATTGAGAGTTTTGAATCTCGCGGCGATAGGACGCTGGTTGCTCCATTGCGTTGCTTGATTCTTGACTAGCTGATTATAATATAATCACTCAAATCGTTCCTAGGAAATTCTTGATGCCTAAGAGAATCGCAAGGCTGGGAGCGTCACGAGACCTGCAGCTATTGATTGGTTGATACAGATGAGATGGGATTTAGATGCCTGCAATTCCGTATAGGTAGGCATCCTAAATACCCGACTTTGATGATAGTGTTAATATATCAATGCCTGACCGCTCGTGTTAATCGGCCTCTAACTTCCATCCTTTCACACGGCTCAACCCCAAGGCTCTGTTACTTTAGACATATGAATGTTGTGCACTCTTTATATCCAACCATTCGGCTTTGCTCTATTGTTATCTTTTCATCTAGTAATATTCTGGCTCCTCATTCATGTTGCTTTGTCTCTGCCTTCACGACTGCCTAACTAAAGACCTAGGCATGGAGAATAGCAGTAATAAGAAATAACGAGGCGAGTATGCTTAATACGCAGGAGACAAGTGCGTAGGTGCATTATGTGTACTATGCGCAATGGTAAGGCAACTGGGGATCTTTATTGAGCGGCAACCCCTCTATGAGTGGCCCAAACTGGGTTCATGCTGGCTGTTCATTATTGATGCCAGCCTATCTGCGATCTACGTTTAAGAGAGGACCTTCACCTCAGAAATCACCACGTTGATGATGACTCGAGCGTATGGATGCCGACAAGTTAAAACTGGTCATAAAAAGCAAAAGAGACGAGAGCTGTGAAGAGTTTAATATCCTTGAGAATAGAACAAAGCAATACTTCTCTCACTTCGCCAATGCACCCCTTATACCTGCGGGGGAGTGATAACAATGGATAATCTTCAGGAATCCTTGAAAACTAGAGTGGAGATGGATATTAATACAAAGAATGAATTGGCAGAAGTACTGTTAGATATGGCAATTCGTGGGGGGAACAACAAGTAGTTCGTTCAACTCATTGTTGAATTTAGGTGCAAAGAGAACAGTCAAGGATTGCCATAACTATTGCGTCATGGTTTCATGATGGAGAATTATGCCTGCATTGCGAATAGATACAAGTAATGAGAGAAATTGTGTGGCAGCCATAATCGAGCGTTATTAAAAATCTATGCAATAGATGGAACGGCTGTTGCTGCAACAGTAAAGACCAGAGCCGCAGAAGTGGCTGTCAATGACACCAGAAGAGTATCGTTTCCTTCTTGGATCTTGACTCCCATATTCGTATCATTTGCCCTTTGACTATCTCAGCAAGTCTATCTCATCTCATGTTATAACAGGGGCATAAGCGGTCTCACTTTTGTTCTTCTTTCGACTTCTTCTCCCTGGCCTGCCTATCATAGATTCGCCCGACCGCGGCCGCCACAACCAGCAAGACTATCACAGTCACAAAGATGGACGACAATAGTCGAACAAATAGCGTTCTTCTTGTTTTCGCTTTGTTGATAGCGTCCTCATCTTTGCTTAATCCATCTTCCTGGTATTTCGGAGGCTCTCTCTCGTCGCCATAGGCAGGGAGCTGAGTTCGTGGGCTGACAGGCGGACTCTCTGTCGTGGTGGAATCGCTGGCTGCAAATACGTCTGCGGAGAGAGCAGGAAAGCGAGTCGGCGTGTCTTCTTTGGTCTCCATAATGGACTGTAGAAGAATTACGGTGACTTCATCGTGGTGGGTTATCTTAGATAGAAAAGACCGTTTCGTCGGGCGTGAAGTGCTTAATATTACTACTGATACTCTAATTTTGCATGGTGTTCGGAGAGACATCAATCAGCTGAGCAAATTTATGTCTGAGGCTAAATGATCTTCATACCAGGGAACTAGCGGTCACTACGTGAAGTCCGTCTCATGTTGGAATGAGAGCAAACGTTGAAGGCCTAATAACTCAAAATGTTGTTGGACCATATGTTCGGGTAGACTGGAATGTAAATCCTAGGCATCAGAGGGAGAGTTTCCCCAGGTTTCCCTAATACCTTTATTCTTGTAACTGAAAGAGTGCAACTTCATCCAAAGTCGATCAGATTCGGTTGCCACTATTTGGCAGACTACAAGCCATGGGAGCGGTAGTGTATTAGTATTATTACTTGTTACTTTTCGAGTGGTATTTCTGCAGGATATCATATAAGCTATTCTGAGACAGTACAAGAGCGGTAGAATGGCCGAGACATTCACATTCCTCGTTTTAGGGATCCAAGGGACTTGATGTTGCCACTTTAGAAGAGATAGCAACCACTTCATTCTCAAAGGGTCAGATCTACCGAAATAAACAGACTCTTTCGAGTTCTGAGAAAAAATATCGATGATCAGTAGCCACACGCGGACATGTCTATTGCTTTGCTTGAAGGGTAGCCTTGAAGAGTCCCTTGCAAGGCCGTGTGGCATCATTGTACGTCGCCAACCCTACCACGTGGACCGATGACAATAAAAGGGAGGCTTCGATGTTGATTCGGCGACATAATATTTGCCAGCCCCACGCGGGGTGCAGTAAAATGAGTTGCAGATTCGGGGGAGAATACCTGCGACAAGAAACATGACCAACAGTTGTTGAAATAGACCTAAAAGAAGTTGCAGTTAGTATCAGAGTTAGAAAGCACAGGTAATTCTACGACAGATTATGCCTTTCCAGTTCAATGCCTCTGTGAGTAGAAGGATGACAGCCATGGAGACCATCGTCATCGGACTCTTCCAAAAGGGAAGACCTTCTCTATGTCTCCCCATGCTGTCAGTGACTCGAAACAGGAGACAACTTCAGCCTCATCCTTTCACATCTGCCTGCCAGCCGCCAATCCGCCTCATATTATACCCCTCAGAGGACGCCTTGTCTTCCTGCCTCAAACGCAAACGGTGTGTTATTCCACCGCCCATCCGTTAAGCGCTCTGCTGCAAGGATCATGTCATGCAGCGCTTAGAGCTGCTCCCCTGATTGGAAGCTTGACCCAACTGGTGCTGCCACAGTGCAAATTCCCGATATTAAGCGATTCCTTTCATGACAAGGCAATTGACATTAATTGGTTTCGATTGGGAGCCTTGCCGCATGCTGTTACGTATCAGGGTTTCGAGTGCGTGGAGTACATGTATCTCCAGGCAGCCCAATGCGCATGATAAAGGATTACCTGAAATGGGGAGTGACGAAACCAGCTTCTTTTACTAGATAAAGTTTCATTTGCTGGGAATAGTTTTCTCTTGTCCCAAACTGATGTTCAGTTGTAAACTCCAAACAAAGTCTCCATCTACGCAACCTTTGAGTAAGCGCTTCGAAAGGGCATTCGATCCTATAGAGTCATATTATTCTCCCGAAACTATCCCTCATGGCTCGAACACTTGTGAATATCTCCGGCACCATATTTGTGGGAGGCAAACAAGGAAAATACACGGGCTCGGCCGTCAAGTCTTCGACGACTTCCAAACATCCCCCCGTTTACGTCCCTCACGGCAAAGGAGTCATGAGATACAAGGACGGCACCATGTATGAAGGCGAGTGGGATAACGGGATATATTCGGGGCACGGGAAATATACAACCAAGACGGCTGAATATGCCGGCATGTGGTCAAAAGGCGTCAAGGCCGGCCACGGAAAACTGACGACCAGCGACGGGCGTGTGTATGACGGCTGGTTCAAGGCAGGCCAAAAGTCTGGAGCCGGCACTCAAAAGAATAACAAAACTGGTCACAGTTACTCCGGCCAATGGAAGAATAATCTGCCATTCGGGAAAGGTGTCTGGCGTTGGGCAAACGGAGACTGGATGGAGGGAACCTGGAACAGCAGTCAAGCCAGCGGAAAGGGAACGACTTTTCGTCACTTTGGTCACGGGTCAATTTATGAAGGAGAGACGCAGAATGGGAAGTTTACCGGCAGAGGAAAGATTACTTACAGGAATGGAGGAGTGTATCGTGGGCTGTGCTTCAATGGCATGAGACATGGCGCTGGATCATACAAGTCGAAGGACGGCGTACTTTACGAGGGGACTTGGTCTAATGATGCCGAGAAGGGTGTTTTCGTAATAACCCATGTGGCCTCTGGCGCTAGGAAGAAGCACAGGTATTGAGTTGCACTCAGTGACAACACCTGGACTATGTTTATACTAAGATAATGAATCCTCTCTGGGAGCTATTTCGTTGAGAGGGAACAAGTTGGCCTTCTCTCCCTTTTATGGTAGCGTTGAGCTTTTAACTATCGATAGAGTTAGGATGGCATATAAAAGACAAAGTTAATAATGTGACGGCGTTATCTATACTCATTGTCTCATGATACCTGCCTGCAGCATTGAGACATACGCGTAAACGAATTCAACATATGTATCCAACTCCATACGCAACCCGCAGACACTGATCCGCGGCTTCACTCTGCTTGGCCTTTCAGATTCTCCAGTAAAGCATCAGTCACTCGAGCTTGTAAAGGGATCACTCCTCAAAATCGCCCTGAGAGATACACTGTATATCCCAAATTACTTCGAGCTTTGTCATCAGAATTCTAAAATAGCCGTCTATGATGAAACTACTGACATAACTTCTGGCCTTGGTAAAGTTTGAGGCCATCAAGGTACATGTACTTTCCGGCCGAGGATCCAATTCTCATCACGATGTGGAACTACAAGTGCTTACTCCCTTAAGATGCTGCTCGCCTTGTTATTTTACAGGTTTGGTCGTAGAGCATCTCGGCTCTTTCTGAGATAGGTATGATTAGAGAGTATGTCCAGTTGATGTAAGGTGGGACTCATGCAGGGAAGCTCTGCGGCGTTGATGCAATCTAGAAGGCAGTGTCTCGTATTTCCTCTCAGCCACCCGAAACATTGGCTGGTCAATTCGACCGTCAGCTCCAAATCTGGCGTGCTGCGTGCTACCCACACCAGTCAAGGTTTCTTGAAACCGCTTACTTGAGCATCTTGATTGTCTTTGCAAGGTTATTCAATACTCGAAGTTTACAACCAATTGGAGCGTGAAAAAGCTGAGAAACAGCTGATATGGTTAGATTTCCGACCCAGGGTCACATTCTTAGATTAGCCAAGGCTAAAGCGGAACTCTCAACCGAAGAGTCGAGACCTTTGCCTTCCAGACGCTCATTGCTACGTCGTTAGGTTCGGGATAGTAATGGGCGAATAAAAAACAGGGTACGGGGTCCAGTGGAGTGGTAGGACCTGGCAGATCTCAACGGGCAAGATCAGGTCGCTCAAAAAGGATCTGAGCCTCGGTATACAAAACGGGTATACAAAACCTCGAGATTCGACTTCCTGTCAACCAACTACGCTGATAACTACGAATGGATCGAGAAGCTGCCAAGACATGTAAGCCGTTTACGAGACTGCTGCTTACACCACGGAAATGGGCCTAGACGATAGCTGTCCGAAATAGCCATCCGAGATAGCCATCCGAGATACTCCGTATTTGCATTTGAGTCACTCTGGGCACTCATCTTCCTCCTTGAGAGGGGGGGGGGGGGGGGCTAAAAGATACCATGACCTGATTTTCCGGCAGATGTCACAGAAATGTGTGGGAGACGCTGGGGCCAGACCGCAAGGACTCGAAACGTGTGGCCGCACAAAGAGTCGGCTGCCCTCGCTTATGTTGGGAAATGCATCAGAGACATGCATCAGAGACATGCAGCCTAGCACGGGCTCGATTGTGGACGTTGCGACAAAAGCATGTGCGACTCTGAAGCTCGCCATCAGCCGTTGGCTTTGGTGATTTAGATGGACCTTTGAAGGATGTGACCCCGTCTCGTGATAAACTGGCTTATCGTCGCCCAATACCATCATTTAAGGCTCGTGGCAGAAGGGATAAATCGCAGCCCAGTATACGAAGTAGAGCCTGAAGTTAGCTTCTGACTCCTTGGATCAGCGGGCTCCTCGGCGACTTTTGTCGAGGCCTCCTGAGTGAGAATTGATTTGAAATCCAACCGGCGCTTCATGTCGCCATCAAGTGCTCGAGTGACAACTTCAAAGCCATGATGTCGCATTGCATGTCCTCTTCTTGATTGATCAATAGCAATGCAAAGAGAAATTATGTTGCGGGCCAAATGGTGTGTGACACAAGCATCTGCGGTAAAGTACCGCGTCTCAGGATTTTGACGTCGGAAAAATTGCGCTTGCTGACATGAGGATGTTGATGCCGTATAGCCAGACACATGCAAATGCAATCTCAGCCCAAGCAGAGCCTCGTCATTTCACCACGCATGCATGTGTGACAGACGCACGCCCGGAATAAACATCCAAGCTCCTGAGAAAAGGGATCCAGGGGGCCAATGGGCCTTTTTTGCACTTTTGTTATCCACCGGAAAGTGACTCAGGCGCGGGCTTGAGCTGGTGCTGCCATCCGACAGATTGGCGGCGAGGGATCGAAACGCCTTCGATGGTGAGAATTGCGCCATTCCGGCGGTGCCAGTGGCCAGCCGAAGCGTGTCCCTGAGCCAAAGCAGCTAGGCGCAAGTCGCTGCGAGAGATCGCCAATCGAAACCCCATGGGCAGAAATGCTGCGAGGGGTCCATTTAATTAGATTAACCAGTCCAGGGCAGTTGATGATGTCGAGAGGCCAGTTGAGTTGGCGTTGGTTCTGCATGTTCAGGGAGGTGACCAAGGTTCCATGCAGTTGACTTTCGGCCTCTTGCGTCGATGCTACCTGCTTGGGGAAGCTGGATGCGGCATAATCGCAGCGCCAGGCACAACTGTGAGCTGAGAGGGTGCCAAGATGTCTCCTTTGATGCTAGGCTGTGTCGGTATCCCAATGAGGGCAATGGTGTTGCGTTGCTCGGAATTGTGATGGTGTTGCTCGTGTCGCTTTCCAAGACACCAAGACACGACTCCATATTACTAGCAACAAACCATCAGCTGAGGTCAGAGCCCGGCTCAAGCCACCCTCGATCCTCAAGCGATCACAAGCAGCGATAGTACGATAGTGAAATAGCAATAGTTCTTCATTGCGGCACTCGCCGCTGTCGGACTCAGGCAAAAAGGCCTGTCGGCGGCTCTCGGGGGCCTCTGAGGCGATCGTCGCGGCTCCTGGAATGGCAATCTCGGGAGTCGGCGCCGCGGTGTTGTGCTCCGTGGCATCGATGGCGAGATCTACCGGGTCCGGGGCCTGTTCTAATTGCTTTCGATACGGCAGCCAACGTCGCAATTTCTTGCACGGCGGTGGCAACGCCGGCTTATGTCAGGCACGTGGACTGCGAGCAGAGGCAAAAAAGAGTCAAAGCAAAGACTAGAACAAGAGAAAAACTGGGAATTTTGTTATGGTTTTTCACTGCTGGGGCGATGGAGTCTTTATGACTAAAGGGATCCTCCGCCATCCATCCCACCATCGGGTCGTCGGGGCGGGGCATCCAAGGCCAGTCACAGGGTCTCAGCACCTCCACAATAGCAGCTGGCAGCGGCTCTAGGCCTCTCTCGGTCGCTGGAACGTCCATCCACAGGCGGCTACCATAGGGCATTGGCTACAGGCTCCGTCCGTTAAGCTTTAGCGAAGCCACGCACGCTGTGTGATAACGCCATTTTGGCTCCATCGCACCCAAGAAGCTACTGGACACCTACTGCCCGTTTCAGTTTTTTTCCTCCCCTGCGACTCTGCAATCTTGGGGGTGCGACCCAATATCGATCTCGCCGCCTCTGTCAATCACAATCCCCGGCCTGGCTCCTCTTCCTCCGCCATCCTGCAGCGTGTGTTGTGTCGTGTGAGCCAAGACAGAACATTAAGCAACAAGACAAACTGACTGGCCAGCTGCGAACCTGCTGGAACTGCAGCCCTGCTTCCGACTTGGACGCTGCACTGCCGAATCAGCGGACAGCCAACCGTCAGAATTCCTCCATCAAATTCCATCATCCAAATTCCATCATCCTCACCACCGCGAGCGCCACCAGCCAGAACTGCCATTCGCCATCCCTCAAACCGCAGAATCCCGTCGTGTTCGTATCCTCGCACGCAACGGCTCACGGACCTCGTCCTGTCACTGCTGTTTTGTTAGACGGACGGAGCAACGGGCACTCGCAGCTTGTAGGGTGGTGTCTCAAAATACCACGGCCGGAGCACGCAATCGCTGGCCTTCTCGCTTGACAGCGCATGAGTCGCCGCAATCCCAATTAACCTTTGCTACGTCGTGCGATAAGCCTTCTCACCGCATATTATCCCCATGGAGTCCCTGTCGACTTCGCCCGGCCGCGAGCCGACTTCTCTCTCTTCCCTGTCTCGAGCCCACTATGACCACTCTTCGACGGCCGATGCAGTTGTCACTGCCTCTCTAACATCGACTGCGACATCACCTTCGCCTTCACCTTCGCTATCCACCTCCACTGTCAACACTCTACCTTCGACCTCTGTCTCCGTCTCCGTTCCTGCTCTTGACCCTGCTTCTGTCGCTACCTCCAATCCTGTTTCTGCCCATCAGTCCTTGTCGCAGCAGCCGCCATCGAGAGACAACTGCGAGCGACGCCGCGAGGGTGAGGAAGAAGTCCCCTCCAAGGGTCTCGTCAAGATGCCCTTCGACCTCGTTGGCAAGACTTTAAGTCCCTTTCTCAAGGAGCACATCCCCGACCAGTATGCTCCCGTTGGCAAGAATCTCAAGAGAGACGACCAGACCGGCACTGGCAATACCTTGGTCAATATTAAGGATCCCAATACCAAGTACTGCTATCGCCATCGCCCCGATTCAAAGTGCCGTCGAGCCGCAGATGAGACCAAGATGGGAACCATTCAACGGGTATGTCTAAACCAAGCTATCCCTGCCCCCCTTGTCTGACATGTCACTTTGCTAACAATGCTTTTCCTTTTCGCTTTATAGGAGCTCAACAGCCTCTCATCCGCCGATCAGGAAGCAATTACCCACGTCTGGTCTTTGTTCTCTGCCGCCCCAGCCAAACATCGCGAACTGATGCTGCAGGGCATCATCACCCAATGCTGCTTCCCTCAGCTCTCGACCGTCTCCCGCGAAGTCCAAGAACAGCTCAAGATCGATTTCATCGCCACCTTGCCCGTAGAATTATCGTACAAGATCTTGTGTTATTTAGATACCGTGTCGTTGTGTAAAGCTGCGCAGGTCAGCCGGCGCTGGAGGGACCTGGCCGACGATGACGTCGTTTGGCACCGAATGTGCGAACAGCACATTGACCGAAAATGCACAAAGTGTGGCTGGGGTCTGCCGCTATTGGAGCGGAAAAAGCTCATGGCATGGAGCCGGCATCAACAGACGGCACACCCAAATCCATCCAATCGCGCCGCCGAGACTTCTGCTGAGCCCGCCTCAGCTCCCGCCCAAGGTTCCAACAAAAGGGCCATGGTGGTCCGCGACGACAGCGGGGCCAAGAGATCACGGGTCAACAAATCGGGCAACGGTCGGGCGCAACTCGACGAGGAGCGAAAGTTTCGACCATGGAAGGATGTGTATAGGGATCGTTACAAGGTTGGATATAACTGGAAGACAGGACGCTGTTCCATCAAGACATTCAAGGGCCATGAGAACGGGATCACCTGCCTGCAATTCGACCACAACATCTTGGCGACCGGATCCTACGACACAACCATCAAGATTTGGAATGTCGAGACGGGAGAATGCATCCGCACGCTGCGTGGACACACCTCAACGATTAGGACCCTGCAGTTCGACGACGCCAAGCTAATCAGCGGAAGCTTCGACAAGACGATCAAGATCTGGAACTGGCACACGGGCGAATGCATCAGTACACTCCAGGGCCACACAGACGGTGTGCTCTCCATCCACTTCGATGGGTGCAAGCTCGTTTCGGGATCTATCGACAAGACGGTCAAGATCTTCAGCTTCGATACCAAGCAAACCTGGACGCTACGGGGCCATTCCGACTGGGTCAACCATGTGCGCCTCGACTCCGCATCTCGCACCGTCTTCTCAGCCTCCGACGACCTCTCTGTTAAGCTGTGGGACCTAGATTCGAAGCAATGTATCAAGACTTTCTTGGGCCATGTCGGACAGGTGCAGCAAATCTTGCTGATGCCGCCAGACTTTGAGCCTGACGAGGACCCCAACGCTGACAAGACCGATGCTGCATCAGCGAGCAGCGGACGGGGCGATTCCCCAACACCTCTTCCAGACCAGACATCCGACCAGCGTGCTGCGTTTGGCTCCGGCTTCGTGTCGGATCCTTCCAGACCTTTGCCTCCTCGCTACATGCTTACCGGTGGCCTCGATAACACGGTCCGACTGTGGGACATTGCCACGGGCAAATGCATCCGCAGCATGTTTGGTCACGTCGAGGGCATCTGGGGCTTGGTGGGCGACACTCTCCGTGTCGTCACCGGTGCCAATGATTCCATGACCAAGGTCTGGGAGCCTCGTTCCGGCAAGTGTGAGCGCAGCTTCACTGGCCACGCTGGCCCAGTGACTTGCGTTGGGCTGAGCGATAGCCGCATGGCAAGTGGCAGCGAGGATGGAGAAGTTCGCCTGTACAGCTTCGAAGGCACCAGCTTGGAGGAAAGGGGAACGCCGTCTTAGGCGATGCCAAACCCAGTTCGGCAACGCCATCACACCACCAATCACCACCACGCTACCCTCATTGGTTCTTGTATACCGAGGGAGTGTTAGTGGCACAAATCACGACTTTTTTGGCATTGAGTTTCTTCCTTTGTGTCGAACTGATGTTGTCTTTTCATCTTTCTTCTTTTCTTCTCCATTTTCAGGATTTAGACGGACAGGTTTTGGGTTATGGAAACTGGAATGTGCTGGTAGCGCATAAACGGCATTTTTATTTCTCATCACAAAACACAAATCATAGAGCGATTTCTTTTCATATTGGCCGATATGGTAGCAACGCAACGGGAAATGGATACCCTCGGAGGGCAATTGGGAAACGGCGTTTTGGACTCATCTCAACGGGAATGCTGCGACTAAATGTCTTGCAGCTTGGAGTACACATGGGAGTAATGGAGCTTTCGGACTATGTGAATGCTATTGTGGCTATTGGGCGCTTTTTTTCTCGAGTACATAGCCCAGATTGACACTCTGTTAATTCGATCATGGTTCGTCCGACAAAATACACATGGTTATACGCATGAATAGTTTTACTCAAAGCAATTGTGAATGTCTCGAGTCAAAGTTGTGAATATTATTGCTTGTGAATGTCCTATCAACACACCTTATCTCTTCTGTCTTTTATCTAGAATCTCTTCTGGACCTGATATAATGCAACCTCTACCCCTGATCTTTCAGGGATTGCAAATTTGCGAGTAACAAACCAGAATATTCTTCCAGCTACAAGAAGCACTGACACCAAAACAATCCTTGATGCTATTATCACCATTATAACAAGTTCCCTGCACACTTCCATCGCCACCAGCAATATAAAACAACCAGCTGCCGTCGCCTTGCTTGTAAAAATCCATGTTCCCCACCCCGCACATGCCCGAGAGCTGAAAGTACGTCGAGCCCGTGGTGGAGAGGCCGTCGACGGGGGTGTCGCCCGCCCTGAGGAAGCCGGCGCGGTCGCCCCAGAGCATGCAGTCGCAGTTGTAGTAGTTGGATGGGCAGGCGACGACGTCGCTCTCGATTTCGCCGCCTTCGCCGGGGGAGATGGAGCAGGGGCCTGTGAGGACGTGGAAGTCTGCGGTGGAGAGGGGGAGGAGGGTGGTGAGTGCTGTGAGGATGGTTGAGAACTTCATGGTTGCGAGAGAAGAGAGCTGATTAAGGTGTTGATTTTGTCTATGGTGTTTTGTTTGGTCTGTTTGCTTGAGGAGATGTTATTTTGATAATGAGACAGGGAGCCTTTATTTATATTTGTGGCGGGCATTCACCCGATGGTTGAAAGGAAGTGTCTACAACACTGCGAAGACGCATATATCCCGATCCATGCAAACTCATACCATGGAACACGCCTCATGGGAGACACGAGCAAGGTCCTCAACACCGTCTGGTGTTGTAAAATATCCAATCATGTCGGCTTCTATTCCCCCATGGCAATCCTGTTTAATACAATTCCAACATTCGCTTGGCAAATTTCCCCGGAGTTGTACATTGCAGGCTCCTTTGTCATGATCTTCCAGTTATAGATTTTTTGTGTAAGAAGTGTCGAATCCTACGCAAACTGCTAAACTGCGATTATACGGAATCGATTTCCTTAAACGTCGAAATGGCGGGGCTGACATACAGTGCTCAGCACTTCATACTTGTGAATCGCGTCTAGATACCCGATTGAGTAACGAGATGAAGATCGCTTTCCGGCTGATATGTTATGTTGGTCGAATCCTACTCACCCTGATATATATATGTTTGTTCTACGGTTACACGATGCCTGTATCTAGAAGTAAACTAGGGCTGAAACTCGGACATCCCAGCGCACTTAATTATCCGATGGTATAGGATGAAACCTAGCCCAATGGCTATAACAACAAACATTAAAGCTTGGAATTGTGCTTCAGTGGTAGGTAGAATAGTCTATTAATATATATCCGCGTTCCTGCAGGCTTTGACCTAGCACAGCCGAACAACCCGTACAGATCACATAAACCAACAACTTAGTCGAGAACCCTCAGCCTTCATACTATACTAAGCTTAAATATCGGCGCAGCTATATTCTATTTGGGCTGGTTTACATCAGCAGGAGCGCTTATATCCGAGTACTTCTCGCGTCCCTATGTGTACCCAGCTGGGCTTAATCCCACACCACAGCTGTGACAAGGTTGCCAGGAAGGGTTACTTTGGATGTGGACCCAATCCTGTCCTCAGTGTGGCTAGTTGACTCTCAAACAGCAGTGGCAAAACAATGTCGAGTATTAAGTATACATAATAATTGTAGAATAAATAGACTTGGAATCTCCACAGCTTTGTCGTTCTCCGAGATTACGACTCGGCCTAGAGGTCGGTGTCCGTTGCCAGATCACACGCTCGTCCATAAGCCCCTCTTGGATCAACGACATTAAGCCTCGCTGCTGAAGCCATAACCGAACATCTCGGCATACAGAAGTAGCCCGAATAATAACGTGCCATATAATTAAATAGTTCCATTGTACACAAGATACCCATACCCATACGAGCAGCTAGCGGAACACATGCTTATGGTGTAGCACATTATGGGAGGACACAGGCGAGGTATATACTTAGACCCTGAGCCATGTATAACGCTAATTATCATCAGATAATTAAGAGTTATTACTCTTACCATAACCAACATGTATGGCATATAATTATTCTACCTAGCTTTACAGGAGCGCCGTTCTGAATGCTATGAACTATGCGGTCACTCTTAAACGAGATGTTGATCGAGGAAATGGCGTTAAGTATTTAATAGTGAACCATTCATGACCAGACACCAGCTTAAAGCCCAACCTCTGAAACGGTTCTATGAGTCAGTTATCTGATCTCAGTCGCCGGCTTTGCCCCCCAAAACGCCGCCCATCAAGCCAAATGACGTTCCCTCCCATAAGCCGAATTCCTCGTCTGGGACCCTGGGAAAACGAACCTCGGCCCAGCACGGCAAATCAGCGGGTCAACCTGTCCGGTCCCTCCCGGCTTGTCTTAGTAAGATCCGGTACGTACCATCAAGGTGCAGCCGCTGCGTGGGACCCCGCATTATCACAAGCTCGGCATGTGGTCGGTACGAGGAATAACGTCACTGGCTGGCGCTTTTTGACATTTGAGATCATCTGAAAGAAAAGGGAAAACACGCAGCAGATTTTAACGTACATCGTCATTATTATCATGTGCTTCTCGTAGAAAACCACAGCCGCGAATCTCAATGACGCCAATCCCCCTGCTAAATGTTCAGTTAATCGTGAAATCACACCCCTGCATACATCTTCCGGCCACACGGAGCTCCTGCTCTACAGATCGGAATGGTCACTTCGGTCAGACAAGCCGAAAATCCTCCACCTGTCCGGCTATGTAAACTTCGCCCGTCAAAACACACTTGAGTGACTCCCCCTTCCCCAGCCAATGTGGGGGCAGCCCAGCTGAGCGAGCCGCGGGCCAAAAGAAAAAAAGCCAAATACCAGTTGTTCGATTCGAGTTTCGCGGGGGTGGGAGGGCCAGCACCGGCTTAGCTTGGCTTGATAGCGTCTTACACCAAAAGAGACGACGACAACCCAGCTTTGCTCAGCCCGGCGGCCCGGCTGCAACAGAAATTAACATGTACTTTTATAGGAGTAAAACAGCCAAAGTATACCGAGCTGTGGCTCATGCTTTTTGTATCCTGTGACTTGCGGTCCAATGGCCGTGGCTTATTGGTTCGCCCCTAGCTCCAACGGGCAAAGGGGGGCGTGTGTCCAAGGGAGACGAGATGGAAGTTAGACGCCGGAATCATATGTCAAAACCATGGCTTTTCTTTAATAGCGATTATCGGCTGTCTGGATGACTCTTTTATTTCCTCTCCTCTCTTTCTCCTTTTCTGAGCTTATGCTTTTAATTTCACGATTCCTCCTTTCCTTTCCCTCCATACTATTTATCCTGCCTCTTCCTCGTCTTCCATCTCTTGCTGGTGTGACTCTTGTATCATTCCCTGCCCGGTTTCCTCGCTTGATTGAATAGCCGTTGCTACTTCCAACCGCAAATCATTAGCTATACCTCCCTAGCTTCATATAAGCTCGGCTCTTCTAGGAGCGCCCAAACATCCTCGGCAGTGACCCACGAGCCTTGTCTGGACATTTTAAATAGGAAAGCTCATCAACGACACCCGAAGGACATTCAATTGCTCTGTTCAGCACAATAAAGCTTCCAAGATGCCTAGAGACGGCAGTAAACAACCGCCCTCGGCGGCGACAAACCTCATCGGTTCGTCTTGCCTTTTCTCTCATGGCCCTCTATTGTATATCATGAGCTTCAAAGTTGTATTTGGCTAACATGATCTCATTGTTGCAGCTGGTGGTGGCGCCGGCATGATGGAAGCTCTCGCCTGCCACCCTCTAGGTATGTCCACCTCGTATAAGCAATTGCCAACTGAGAACACGATGTTAACCTCCAACATATAGACACAATCAAAGTGCGAATGCAGCTCTCTCGTCGTGCACGAATGCCCGGCGCCCCCCGCCGTGGCTTCATCAAGACCGGTGTAGAAGTTGTAAAAAAGGAAACTCCCCTCGCCCTGTACAAGGGCCTCGGCGCCGTCTTGACGGGCATTGTCCCTAAAATGGCCATTCGATTTACATCATTTGAATGGTATAAGCAGCTCCTCGCCGATAAAACCACCGGCACCGTCTCAGGCCGAGGAACATTTCTGGCTGGTCTCGCTGCCGGTGTGACAGAAGCCGTGGCTGTCGTGACACCCATGGAGGTCATCAAGATCCGTCTGCAGGCGCAACATCACTCAATGGCCGATCCGCTGGATATTCCAAAATACAGAAACGCCGCGCATGCTCTGTACACCGTCGTCAAGGAGGAAGGCTTCGGAGCGCTATACCGTGGAGTCAGCTTAACAGCGTTAAGACAAGGTTCCAACCAGGCCGTCAACTTCACGGCATACTCTTACTTTAAACAGTGGCTCAAGGACTACCAGCCTCAGTATACCGACGGTAACTTGCCCAGCTGGCAGACAACCATCATTGGTCTCGTGAGTGGCGCCATGGGTCCTCTCAGCAACGCCCCCATCGACACTATCAAGACTCGTCTGCAAAAGACTCCGGCCGAGTTTGGCACCACCGCTTGGACAAGAATAACCACCATCACCAGCGACATGTTCAAGTAAGTTTCTTCCATTTCATACTCAAGATTGAGATAGGACAAGAGAGCTGACAGTTTCCTCCAGGCAAGAAGGTTTCCACGCTTTCTACAAGGGCATCACACCTCGCATCATGCGCGTTGCACCCGGCCAGGCCGTCACCTTTACCGTCTACGAGTACCTCAAGTCCAAGCTGGAAAAGAGTAACCTGGCCTTTGTCGGTGGCAAATATGAGGAGTAAGAAAAAAACGGCAGCACTTCGATGCATTTTGTTGCGATATATACCCTTGCTTTTTTCGGCCAAAAAACGAGAGGAAGACATGGTCTGACCTGTATTGCAGTTCTAGAGCAGAAATGCGAGAGGGTCAGCCCCAGCATGCTTAGGGTCTGTGAGCGATGACGGTGATGGTAGCGGCGATGGTGATACGATACGGTGGTAAACATGATTGTTTAGAGGTTTTAATGGCAGCCATGGATTGTGGCGTTGGGTTGTGTTCAGTTTCAAAATAGTAGAGTGGATATATCTTCTTGTATAAAAAAGTATGGACAATGTCTATTCAGGCTAGATCGTTGCGTTCGTGCTGTGTCGTAACTCGTGAGGGCCTCTACCTGCCAGGGCGCTTGGGCCTGCTGAAACCTGATGAAGCCACCTTCTTGGGATGGAGATCGTTCAAGACTTCCTCCTCGGTAATCTCACTGGGGTCTTCCACCTCAAACTTCTTCTCAATGTTGATACCGGCCTCTTGCTCGGCGATGGTGAGAACAGCACGCTTCATCAGGGGGTACAGCATCCTGTTCTTGATGGCCTTGTTTCCAGCCGTCGCAGGGCAAGTATAGATGAAGAGGATCGGTGTCTGTTCTGCTCCATCATGGGTATGGGTAAACCGATAAAAGGTGAATCGGGGCTCGACAGTAGAGATGCTCTTGATGAGTTCGGTGAGGGAGTTGGAGTTGGGGGTTTCGGGTGCCAGCTCTACTCTTTCGGTAGCCGCGTTAATTTTCTGTGTGGCATGGTGATTAGTATACGAATTCGGCTGCTAAATCAGATGAGCCGTGAGCCAAACTCACCAGTGTCGCCGCGGCCTTTTGCCCCTCGGCAACCTCCTTCATTGCCGCAATGGCATCCTCGTTGACCGGCATGTTCAAGCTCTGGGCGAGATGGATTTCTCGGATGGCAGTGCCCGATCCAGCTTCCTGCTCTGCCCTCTTGATCTCGCCCAGCGACTTCTCCTCTTCGGTCAGGGGCGCTGCCAGGGCATTGTGCGCATCGTGGGCCTTGAATCCGTCCGCTGTCAATTCCTTGGCCATGGTCATGAAGGGCGTCTCGCGGAAGTGCTCCGTGCCCAGCTCTCGCACCAGCGTCAGCCGTGTCGAGGCGAACAGCATCTTCTGGCGGACTTTGGCAGCATCTGGAACGTATGTCACGGCAACAAACTTGGGCGTGTCGTCGTAGCGGCGGAGGATGGCATAGAGGGCGACGTCTGGCTTGACGAACGGCTCCAGCACAGACAGGTTCTGTCCAAAGTCGGAGGATTTGCCCGCGATCGTCTCAACGGGAACCAGGGATTCGCCCTGGATCGTTACAAGCAGGGCAAAGTCGGAGGGCGTCGCGAGCAGCGAGCTGAACGCCTTCTGGAGCTCCTCGGAGGCTGTTGTCGAGATTCTGCGGTCAGCTCACCGCATCAAGGGGGGCCAATTGATTTGATCCGGGCATGATGGCGGCATCCGTACCTGAGATTCCAGACTGCATCTTGTCTCGATATCTTGCACCGCGTGCAGTCTGCTGTTAATTCAGTGGTGAGGCCGGTCCGATGCCGTGATTCTCAGATGAAGGCTCCAAGTTTCGGGGCTCTCGTCAAGGCCCGACGACGCATGTAAGTCCAAGCCCCTCCTGTTGCCCCGCCATTGTTGCGACAACCAGCAGCCCCTCCACAACGTGGCAATACGCCCCCACCAACAGCGGCGTTGCAGAATACGCTCGCAGATTCACAGTTACCCTGCATTACGACTACCCATATTCAGGAATACTGCGGGTGGCCCAATTGTAGTAATCCGACCATATCAGTATAATGTATAACTCATATCCAATCATTATTGGATGTTTTCGTCACTCGTAGTAATTGAAAAACTGGAAGCAGACGAGACAACACCCAACTACAGAAATTGAGGGACCAACACTCACAGT
The DNA here is from genome assembly GCF_050948025.1 of Trichoderma camerunense. Lineage (NCBI taxonomy): Eukaryota > Fungi > Ascomycota > Sordariomycetes > Hypocreales > Hypocreaceae > Trichoderma > Trichoderma camerunense. The sequence continues at coordinate 1,698,826 of NW_028145364.1, forward strand.
GAACAATGGAACAGCGCAGTACATAGGCAGTCGAATTGAATCAATAAGTGGCAGCCCCTTTTCTACAATATCTGATATGTGACCACTGCACTTAACAACCAGCTACTGCACAAGTCGTCAATGAGCGCCCAAAATTTCCTCCAAAAAACAATCCGTTGAGATATCTCACTATTGTCCGATGTTGTCATGACAGCTCGCAAAGCTCGTCTTATTAGCCTCTACATAATCATTGCCGCCAATAGGACAAATCCTCCGATGCTTGAAAGGGGAGGGATGACACCGCAAGGCGAATCTGAGGCCGGAACATGAGAAGGAGCCGGAGGACTGCCTTCCGGTTTCTTGCTTGGAAATGGCCAGAGAGTGCTCTCAGAAACTATCGGCGATAGAGCTGGGCTACCAGCAGGCTGGCAGTTGTCTGCCGAAGTGTATCCTCCAGGAGCTTCTCCAGTGCCATGCCCATCGGAGTAAGAATCTGGCTGGGATGGCTGACAATCCGACGAATAACCTGGTGGGTTGGAGGCGGGTGTCGCATTTGGAACTTGCTGTTTAAGATCAGAATACGTCTTGGGCTCTGGAGCGTTGCCGGGTGGTGTCAGGGGCCCTTGGGAGGGTGTGCTCAACCCTGTGTTGCCTTGAGTAGAGCATGGAGATTCTTGAGCAGCTTGGGTTGCTGGAAAGCTAGCGGTTGGGACCACCGTAGCTGCCGGATTCCCAGACGCAGGGTTTCCGAATGATGTTGGAGCTTCTGGTGCTGGTCCTTCCGGTGTAATACGTTGAGAAGACTGCCGAGGCTCTCCAACTGATGAAGCATCGGTAGATGAGCACGAGGTCTCTGCTGCAGCAACAGAGGACTGAATGCTCGTTGGTTGTCCATAAACCGGACTCTGTGTCAGCGTGACTCGCGTGTAGACGTTGGCAACTACAGGGGAGTTTTCTGGGCAAATGCTCCCACACATGCCACGGGTGCTGTCTCCCATGCATGGATAGTCGCATTTTGCTTCGTCGGTTGGATGAACACCGTTCGGATCATCACCACAGCGACAGCAGCTTTAAAAGACAGTTAGAACGTGATGTCACTATCAATACCTCCAACGTATACGTGACTCACTCAGGGAGAAGAGCAGCAAACTGGTGACCTCTACAGGCGAGTTGGCACGTCTCAGGAGTTAAAGGGCCATTTGGAAATACGACTGGCTCTCCGAAGCAGGCCGGATCAATGGAAGAGCAGCCTTGATAAGAGAACTCGCCCGTGTTGTGCGTGACTTGACCGATAACGCGGGCCACGCCAGCAAGAACGAGTAGAAGAATGCCTATCATCTCTTTTGAATGAGAAGATGCGGCAGGAGGAGTGACTAGGAGTTCAACAATGCCAACAAATGGGGGAGCAGTGAGAGAACGCAGATGGGCTAAAGAGTGACGGACGCAGAGTGGGAAGAGAAGAGAAGGCAAAGAGAGAAGAAAAGAACTGTTGAGGATTTGGAATAATGTTAGGCATGGAGGTTCTCACCTCGGAGGAAGGAGCAAGCGCCGCCTATTTTAGGGTAGGGGAATACATGACGCTCCTTCCCATGACATCGCGTATGGGTTTAAAATGACGAGGCTCGCCGAGATTGATGGCTGAGGCAAGCTTGTGGTTGCATTATATCCGATAGGAATCGCTGATTGTGTATTCGATGGTTTGTGTCTAGGTGAGATTCGTCGTGACTGCTTGTGCTGGCATCTTGCATATGGAGGGTGGAACAACAGTATAGTGCCATGTTATTAACAGTATCAGCAGTAAGAGAAATATTGTTTGTAAAATCTCATAGAAAGAGTACATATTGCTCGATAGAATGATAAAATTAGATCGGATTGATAGGACATAATATCTTGAAGCTTCTGGGAATAGAGGGGCATCGCAAACCATATCAGCGTTGGCTTCAAGGATAAACGACTGTGATTGGCGGCGAATTGTACAAAGACCAACGAATACATGCTATTAAACACGCTCTAAGAAGATAAACAATATTCTCTTAGACAAGTTGATAGAGTTACATGGCCGTATCCATGTCTGCGATTGGAGATCTCAAGATCTCAGGAACCATTTATCAGGATTGGACAGACCAGCGCTCCAGTTTGGCAGACCCACATCATCCCCACCAGAGAGGACTTCAACCCACATGTATTTGTTGCCTCAGGCAGAAATGCTACTAGACCCCTGCAAGCGCACAACCAACGTGAGCAGAGGGCACGAAAACCCCAATTTAGCGAGCTTTTTTCCAAGTGCGCCAAAGTCAATCAAACGGGCATCTCTGCTTCGTCGTCACGATCAACTCATCCAACCCTCCCGTTGAGCATCACCAGTCAAGATGAGCGCCATTAACAAGATCGCCGCCAACAGCCCCTCGAGGCAAAACCCCTCCGAACTTGAGCAGAACATTGCTCAGGCTCTCTTCGATCTCGAGACCAACACTGCCGACCTCAAGGTTGCCCTGCGACCTCTGCAGATCGTCTCTGCCCGTGAGGTGAGAATGACTTGAAAGCAAACCAGAAAAGAGACCGAACATCTTCGAGATCCTGTTCCCAAAGATATACAATGGCTTCAAGTGCGATTGGCGTCCCTCTCTGTAGAGAGGGAGTGTGTGTGTAATACCGATTCGACAGAATGGAATTATTGACACCCTCTCCCTGTCTCGAAAAAAATTATTTCGAGGGACGCGCCGCATGGCCGGAGTACTATTGACTTCTGTGGAGCAGGACGGGAAGCGGTCCAAGGCGTATGTCCTGGAGCTCGCATGCTGACTTTGGGATCTTGAATAGATCGAAGTTGGCCACGGCAAGAAGGCTATTGTCATCTTTGTCCCCGTCCCTTCCCTGCAGGGCTTCCACCGTGTTCAGCAGCGGTAAGCAATTTTCCATCTTTCCAATTCAACTCATACCACAGCCGCTAATTTATCCCCCCAACAGCCTGACCCGTGAGCTGGAGAAGAAGTTCTCTGACCGCCACGTCCTCATCCTGGCTTCTCGCCGCATCCTGCCCCGCCCCAAGCGCTCTGCCCGCTCCCGCAACACCCAGAAGCAGAAGCGCCCTCGTTCCCGCACTCTGACTGCTGTCCACGACGCCATCCTGGCTGATCTCACCTACCCCGTTGAGATCGTCGGCAAGCGTATCCGCACCAAGGAGGACGGCAGCAAGACCCTCAAGGTCATCCTTGACGAGAAGGAGCGTGGTGGTGTTGACTACAGACTCGACACCTACTCTGAGGTCTACCGACGATTGACTGGCCGCAACGTCAACTTCGAGTTCCCCCAGACCGGTAACGCCGAGTTCTAGACTAGTTGAAAAGAAAAATTTAACTGGTGTTCAAAAAATCCTTTCTCTTTTTGGGGCCATTGGGAACATAAAAATGCGTTGCTGTTTTTAAAGCATCGGTGGGTTGGTCAACATTTGGGCTTGGCGTCTGATATCAAGGTAGCTTTTGTTTAATGATATAAAGCTACTGGCATGATTTGATCAATTCACTCTCATGGCTACCTGCCTTGTCGTCTAAATGCTTGTCTTTTGTCTCTTTTGATCATCTATCTGGGGTATCTATCGCTGTAAATGTCCCACTATTCATTCGTGACTATTCATTCGTGACTGATGCGCCCAACGCCGAGCACGCACCAGTATGCCAGTTCTCGCTTCTCCCTCGTTTCCTTGTCCTTGCTCGGTGGTCCATCCATGTCGGCCTGAGTTTCAGACTCCCACTCCATGCGAACAAACATGGGAATCTCAAGCAAGTCTTCGCCCTCTTTGAGCGGGCTGGTGTCGATGTTGTCGTTGCCCTTCTTTTCTAACTGATCGATCCGCAAAGATGCCGGGATAACCTCCAGCACGATGCTCACCCAGTTTCGCCCCTTCTCCCAAATCTTGCCCACCTCGGGGCCCTCGTCTGCCTTTCGACTTCGGTCCTTTTCGTCATCCTTGAGGGCATCATCCCACATGTCAGTGTTGGCGTCAACCTCAAATTGCGGACACAGCACGGTAACTCTACTGGAGAAGCGACCTGGGGTTTTAGGTGGTGAGGCCAAGGTGACCTTGATGTTGTCAAAGAGGGGATTCTTAAAGGTGACAACGAAATGATACGCTTGATGCGGCTTGAGTGGCGCTTCTTCCTGGACCATGGGCCTATATGTTACCGGCACAGGCGTAGCTGTGGGATTGAGCGGCCGAATCGTGATTGTTGGTATATATGATTTGGCAACGAGGCGGATTTTGAATCTCGTAGACACCACTTTCGCCTCGGGTTTGGATATAATGTGGCGGCAAGAAGGACAACGTTTTGATCGCTTGCTGCGGAGAAGATATGCAATTGGCCGAAGCTCGTCCTCGAATCGTGCAGGCTCTGTGGGCTGCTCGCTTCGCTGTTCAAGTGACGCGGTGACGCCCCATCCTCCGTCAATGAGCTTCTTTATATCTTTTGACTCGTCTAGATTCGCAATTTTGAGACCGTCGTTGGTACCGAGTGCCTCACGCATAATATCTGCCGGTCCTTGCTGCAAACGACCCTGGTGACCACGGCCAGTATATAAGGACATGATGCGAGTCAGAGCGGCAGGGGACGAGAAACCTAGTCCATCATGCAACGGAAGCCCGCGTATTGACGTGTTGGATTCTGACAACTGTTGCTGATAAAAGGCCTTCAGGTTGGCAAATTGCAAGTCTGCATCAACTTGTTCGTCAGGCACAGGCGGTTCGTCCGGGTTGTCTTTCCGCCTATCTTTAACATCTCTCAATGTGAGCTTGGGTTGGCCTCCGTTGTTCACTTTGGAGAGTTGATTATATATTCCGCTGGGCCGGTCGAACTCAATGCCGATCTCAGTTGATGTCCAGTTGCAATATTGACAGAAGAGCGCATACGGGCCGCCGGTGGGGTTGGTTTGATACTGTGTCGGGAGAAGATTCGCATCCGTGGTAGGTTGGATAGCTCCAACTTGGAGGGGGCCAATACAGACCGGACACTGGTAACAGCTTCTCGTACATCTGGCCCAGCAGTGATTAGACTTGACAATTACAAATACGTACGATGCGAAAGGGGGGGCTCATTACCTGTTGCCCTCGCTGCGCAGGTTACTGCTAGGCACCTCAAACAAGCAATTGGGGCAATAGTATGTCACCGATTCTTCTGTTACGCATCGTGGACAACGGATCTGCTGGCAGTCTTCGCAGTAGAGGAGGTATTCGAGAGGGTATAAGCTGTAGTTTGACCGCGGGGCTTTTGGATCGAATGCTTCGTTCTCCTCAGGATCTGAAAGCGCACCTCCTGGACCGGAAACAGTCTGATCCGAGCAAGGGCATTGGATGTATGTGTACGGGGTCGAAGGCGACATCTTTCACGTCACATGTCTGTTGGCGCGTGCGTGGTTGGTATGAGTGAAAACACAGGTGGATATCGTCCGCTGGGTTTCATCACGAAGTCTCGGTGAGGAGCTTTTGATTCAAGGTGAGCTCGGTGAGGGAGCTCTACCTTCACGTGATGGCGCCAAGTTATCAGATCGCCCGAGCTTATCAACTAGGTGGCTTATGTAATTGGTCTACGACTCCATGTACTCCGTACCTCGTATTTGTTCCCCGCTTTGTCTTTCACAGATGCGCCCCGGATTCTGGATGATCATCCTGGCCAAAGCTCTCACAACGGGCGATCGATATATTGGAATGACGCTTACATGACAAGCAGCAGCTCCCGACTTGCGGGTGCATGTTGAAGCCCGGTGGTGGCGGATCTGCGGTGTCTTCTCTCAGCATCGAGACGCTACGACAATTAGCTGGCCGTTTTCGTTTGATATTTGCACCGCTTTCAAAAACACGCCAGTTTCACCAGTGCCTTAGCATGTGGATTTGTCAACCTTGAAAGCTCTTGGAAGTCTGCCTTATACCCCCACCTCAATATATTGTGATCGCTGCAGCTGAAGCTGTCAACTGTCAGCTCTTGACTTTCATCTCGTGTAAGCTGGGCGACAATTTCCGCTAGGCTTATTAGAATGAAAACCCCTTTTCATGTTATCGGCCACGCAAGCACAGTCGGTACTGGACGCAAACGCTCCGACATGTACTATGAGCAATAGAGCTAGTGCTAATGCACTTTGACAAGCTTGCTACGCAGCTAATGAAGGCAGCCTCAAAGCATTGTTTCATACGAAGCCTTAGGGTTCCGAGCTACAATGCGAGATGGCACTAACACTGTGAAGTGCGCTGTCCTCCGCTGGCCATGGTTGGGCAATTCTACTGGGCTGTGTCTTAACATGCCATACCGCCGGGTTTTGTCTTGTCGGTGAGGTCGACGTGTCCTCATATGTCTCATCTCGCGAAAGGATATTCCAAAGTAGCGAGTTGCTCCTCATTCTCAAACAGAAAGCTCTACGACATTTCTCCTTTTGGGGATGTACGCGGAGAGGCTGGATATTTGGCTCTGGGGGAGGCGTCACTCGCAGTGATCGCAGTACAGTACTACCGCTCTACTTTGGCCAGGCCAGGAACCAAAGAGGAGAAGCACGGGAAGCCAGAAGTAATCAGGAACAGTGGCTCGTATTTAACCTTTTCCTTCAGCTGGCTGAGTGAGCACGCAAAATCGATGTTTACGAGCGTACGTAAGGCTGACAAACGAGATCGGAAAAAGGCGATTTCGGAATCTGCACAGTCTTGATTTTACCGAGGAGGCTTGCAGGGAAGTTGTCTCTTGTTGAACGCTTAAGCGGCGCGATGCTACAGACGGTGGATACTTGAGATAAAAAGAGAATTCAAGCAAGTCGCAAAGAAAAAGCAAAACAAGGGCTAACCACTAGCAGAATGCGACAGAGTCCCATATGCTGTGAGACCATCTGGGGAGAAGGGAGGAGGGGAACAAAGCCTTATTTTTCTCTCGTCGGCACAAATCGCATCATGCCATGCTGGTTTCGGCCAACAGTCTGCAAGGGAGTTGAGCTCTTTTTTGGGGGCCAGATGCAGGTAACGCAATAATGGAAGTCAATGATGTCCGCACGACGTCGGGCGAGCTTTGGCGCATCGGATCTGAGATGGCCGCAGCCCACAGTCCGCCAGTGCCGCCGAAGTGGAGTGAACATCGCGGATCCTTGCTCGATTACCAGGCTTGAGGGCAGAGCCCGGATGGCATGATGATACTCGTCACTTTTTTTTCGGTCCACTCCCGGACGCCTCTTGACGGGAGACGGAAGGAGATTTCGCCATGCTTCGCTTCGCCGAAGAAAAAAAAAGAGGCAGGATAAAATAGTTGACGACACAATGCAGCACCAGGAACACACCGCATGAATGTGGGTTAATATTCGGGCTCTGCACTTGAAGAGGAAACGAGACATGTAACAAGCAGAGCTCGCTCGGCAAGCCCGCGGACTTTTGCGCCTCTGCGATTGGATCTGGAGCTGTTGACAAGAAGCTCAGCTTGGCAATAGTCTATGCGAGAGGGAGTGACGTGGATGCATCTCCGTTGACTTTGTGAAAGCCCAGCTCACAGCAGGATCCTGGTTCAGCCATCTCTCTGCGTCGCTGGTCTTGACTGGCCGGACTCTCTGCCACAGTATGCACCGAGTGAGCACTGCGTGGCGGGACCCAGACCAAGGCAGACAGACAGATAGTATCTGGTTTCCTCGTGGTCAGACTGGCCGGTCGCGGCCTTGATATGCATCCGGAGCTTGGCCTCAACAACCAAGACGAGAGCAGAAAGCGACTCCAACATGTGCCGAACACTTGCGTGCTGCAATGTAGCACTACCCAAGTCTACGGGCCTTTTTTTTTTTTTTTTTTCTTCACGGCTGATGCTGAGGTGGAGCGAATCATGCAAACAAGGATCGGATGCTGGGACTCGACTCTGTGCCAGCTCACCACCGCCTCGTGCTTGCTGCAGAGCCAGTGAGCGGCTGGCACACCCCTGCAAGCGATGAACGCTTGGATGAGACATGGTTGGCCATTTGCCCAAAGCAGCGTGTGCTGATGAAGACGATGTCATCCCTGCTGCTGCTGCTGCTGCTGCTTCTGCATACATGTGCATATTCCGTGGTACCAGCCCTTGGGTATGCTCCGTGCTTCCGTGCTACGAGCTGTACAGTACGCTGCTGCTTGTCCTCGAAATGTCGAGATACGAGTGCTGATGGATGCCGCGATCACGATGAGACATCAAATGGCGATAGCATGGATCCATATCCATGGATGTACTATTTCGCGGCGCTTGCTGCAGTGGGGTACTTGCTGCCTCGGATGGGACTTTGGAGTCAATTGCATGTCCATGTTGGGTGCTGGTGCCTTGATTGATGCAATCGCTGGCCTGGTGCCGCGCTAACTGCTAGTGCCCTAGAGTAGCTAGCATCATCTCTCGGGGCTAGAATACAGGGGCCGCATCCTTGTACAATGGCCACTGGCCAAGGCATTTGCGGCGTGCTGCTAGGGGAAAAGGAAAATTGCACTGCGCCAGCTGGGGGGAGCTAGGCCAAGCTAAGAGCTGCTAAGCAATTGCCTTTTCGGCACCCGACGCAAGAGCAAGCAGCAACACGGAAACGTCGTCTCTCCTCGTTCTCCCTTTATCTTTCTGTTCCAAGTTACTTTATACTTTGCGTCTCGCCGTCCCTCTCCACTCGTCTCGGTTCGTATGAGAGGCCAGCCCTGCAACATGGTGGCTGTCTAGTGATTCATCTCATGGCTGCATTCGACTGCCAATCCTCGTGATACCGCCATCGACTCGGCGGGCGTCGAGCAAGCTTCACAAGCTCCAAGCCTTGCAGGAACCACACGCCAAGTTACACGGCCGGGGAACACGAGAGCGGGCTCACCATCACTAGCCTGTGACGTCTCGGGCTGCCCTTTTTGCCTCTGGGAGCTGGAGATCGACTCGAGGTGCCTGTGATTTGCCTTTCACCTGCCGTCGACTGGAGCTGGGGATGGTGTGAGGGAGTGGGAAAGAGGTTTAGACTTTTTTTTTATCTGTGGATGCTTCAGCCTGCATGCTGATACTATACATATTCCATATCCAAGGTATAAACTCACATCACCATATATAACAACCTGGGGCCTGTCTCGTCCACAGCCCGCACACCAACAACCGTCCGTCTTTTGCGGGCAGCATCAACTCCACTCCCCAACGTCTTTCCCGCCTCTGATGGCCGGCCCGAGAGCACGATCAAGCAGCGTCCGCAGGGCTCGCGGCCTTTCGATTGGAGAGGATGGCAAGCCGGTGCCGCTCAAGCGTTGGGATGGTGCCAGCAAAACGTGCAGGGACTGGGACGAGCTACGAAGAGTGAGTCGCATTGGCCCAATGGAAACGCCTGTCCCCTGCGCCAATGGCGTGTTAACAGCAGTCTAACCGGTGTGGCATTGCATTGCTATAGGATCCCGAGATTTGGGAGCGCAACGGTAACTGCCTTGTCCACCTTTATGCCAAGGGTGATTCAAAGCGCGGGCCGTCTTTCAAGCTGCCCTTTGCGGCTCTACTGTTAGCGGGATGCCTTCCGCTCCTCGAAAAGTTCCTGGTACTGGAGGGTCTTGCGTCTAGGACGGCGCAGGAGATTGAGAGGTGGGATCAGCTGCATCCTAGGTCGACGGCTGAGCTGTATATTCCGGCCCCCCCTCATGCCACCGAAAAGCAGGCACAGCGCTATCATCTGGCCTTCAGAAATCTTTTTGCGTGGGTTCTAGGGAGGCCAATCGTCGGCGAAAGTCTGGGAAGCGCACTCGTCACACTCCTTCGCTCCATGCGCGAGTTCAGGTCCTCTCCGGAAAGCAACGTGGATGATTTGCTCAAGTATATGCGCCACACGCAGTACCTCGAGATGGCCGAAATACCCGTCCACGCCACCGCGGCTCTTTATCTGGCAGAGACATTTCAGCTGAATGACTTGTATAAACAGGCCTTTGCTCATTGCGTTGGCATGCATGACCGCTTGTTTTCCACTTCAGAGTACCAGGTAGGGAATAATCCCGTCGCTGTTTTTTTCTCTCTGATGCAATATTTCTCTTGCGAACTAGGCACTGATTTTGTCTCATGTGACAGCTTATCAGCGCGGTATCGCGAACACTTGTCCGCAGGGCACGTTTGGAAATGAACGCAATGCTGCAGCAGACATCCAATAGACTGAGGAGCTTCCTCGACGAAGAATTATCGGAAACGAATCTGGGAATTCCAGCCGGGACCCGCGCCCACCTCGACAGGTTCCGAAGCTTTCTGCTGTCCTTTTACTCAGCCAAGTTCGGCTACTATCCTCCCAAGACATTTAGCGCAGATGTACTCAGCATAATGGCAGAGGATTTTGATGCCCTATACGAGCTTCTCGTGGATAACAGCTACACCGCATCGGACATCATACCATCAACGGCGGTCGGCGGCATCTGTACTGAGCAGCTGGTCCAGACATTCAACGAAAACAACAAATTCGAGCCCTTGCAGCATCCCCTGCCTCAGCTGCCTCAGCTTGAGGCTTCTAGTGATGGGCTCCGTCGCCTCTCAAAGTTTCCATTTGTCGAAAAGGTCATTCCCGGCCAGCGGTTAGTAACGATTACGGCTTTAATCACGGCATCCAACTGGACAGAAAAGTGTTTCAAGAACGACCTCGTACAGGCATACCGCAGATTTGAAGAGGATGCCGTTCTTTCTCCCAGCAAGGTCGACAAGAGCGAGAAGATTTCACTGCTGGAGGCTCGTAAGGTGCGATGGATTCTGGTTTATGCAGTCCACCAAGTTTTGCGCAGTGCAACACGAAAACCGGCAGAGGTGTGGGGCGAGGAGACGTCTTACCACCTCACGGTCTCGATGAATGGCACCCCTCCATGGTCGTCAGCATCTCACGAGATGAAGAAGCCCCTGCGGATCCAAACAGACATTGTGGCCGATGACGACCTCGTGACCCAGCGGGCCATCAAGATACAGGAAACTTCGGTGGAAAGGATAGAGATCAAGCCTGATATTGACTACTTCGCATTGACGCACAACAAGAGCCGCAACCCATCCATGTCGACCCTGTCAGACAACTCCTCTCCTGCAACCCTTTCTCGGTCAAGCTCTCTTTCCAACTGCTTGAGGCGCAATTCAACCATCCGCAGGTCGCTAAGGAAATTCAGGAGGAGCTCCATGTCGGCATCACAGCCGTCGACGCCGCCGACGCCGGCGAAGCCATTGTATCACGAGATTGTCGTACAAGGCTATGGGAACGGGACACAAGCAGTCACGGTAGAGCCGGAGGATGAGGGGCTGATGATGAAAGGCGCATTGGCGGGCCGGAGCGATTCGACGGCGTCGTCTCAATCGAACTCGAGCTCGAGCACCACTGCCTCGTCAGTGCCCGAGAGCATGAGCAGCACGATTGACACGCTTTCCACGAGCGCGCTGTCCAGTCCCACGACGCCCACAACGGATGCCGCCCTGAAGCTTGAGATGATGCTCGCCCGCTGGGGCCCACAAGACAAGGCCCCGGTAAGGCTGGATCTGCCGCGTTCGGCATCAGCCAGCGCCATTTCCGGCGAACTGGGGAGCTTAGCGGCGGGGCTCCACAGCTACTCAGGAGCGGTTGACAGGAAAGAAGACGTCAAGAGAAAACGAAGAAGTTTAGAGCCCGCGCGGTCGGCGCCGGCGCCAACCGCCCTGCAACGACGCTACACGATGCTTGGAGACCTGCGACGGAAGAATTTTGGGTTTGAAGCCAAGAACATCTCCGTCCGCATTCGTGAAAACAGCATCAGCGAGGAAACGTGGACTCCCAGCCGGAGGGATTCCGATGATTGGTCCATAATGCTAGCCTTTATGGACGGGACTGAGACAGAGGCTGAAGCTAATACGAACGACGCCTGGGCACAATATTCTGATTTGGGAGGACTTACTGATATGAGTTAGCCCACATACATGCATCCATATGATTGGGCATAATGAGATGTGTGAACTTGGGCAGGGGAAGAGGGAAAAGAAGCAGGAAATGATTTCTTCAATGGTGGAAAAGCAACTTTTGGTATTTATTCTCTCTTTTGCTTTTTCTTTTCCTATGTTTGTTGCATATTTTGGTTGATACCCAGTGTCGGCTGACACGCTTACGATACCATTTTCTCTGGCTGTCATTCATTTTGTATTGGACATTCCTTTTTCTGTTTGCAAGTCCTGGGATATGGTACAAAATCGGGTTACAAAAGAGCGCGCATTGCCTCTTAGACTTGAAGTTGAATATTGTTGTTTTTACTACGAGAGTTATTTGAGGTGTCGATGCAAGCTGAGGTCATTTCTTCGTATTCGTCGCATTGCGGGTATACATATAGACTCATATATATACATATACATACACGTTCCTCTGTTACCAATCATGTCCCCCATTAACCGCGTTACAAGACTGAGAGCACATGCCATGTCATGCCGTGCCATGGCCAAGATGTTTTGAAACAATGTTTTAATACATGCATTTACTCGCTCTTTGAGCGTGAGGCGGGGTCGAGGCCGCTGACCAGGTCGCTGCCGATGGACCAGATCATGTAGGTCGGGCCAACGAGCCAAGCACCGCTTTTTAAACGAGTTAGTGGGTTTCACGAATGAATTGGAGAGATTGAACATACTTGGGAATGATCCAGAGCAGGATGAGATCCTGAAGAGGGTTGTGGCCGATGTTGTCGAAGCCACTGTAGTACTCATTTGCCCCTGTCTGCCGTTAGTTTGATTTACATCATTTTGAGTTTTTCTTCCAGTTTTTTTATGTAAGAGGTATCTCGAAAATACTTACAATACAGAACCGTCTTGCTAAGCGTCATGATAGCGGCGCTGAAGCCAATGAGAGTAGCCCTGGCACCAGCCCTCCCGCTCAAGACCTTGATTCCAGCAGAGGAGCGCTTGCCGGAGAAGAACCAGGCGGCAAAGTACCAGAGGTAAAGCAGGGTCTCGACTGCATTAAGGAAGCCCTGGGCGCTGGTGAAGCCGTTTCCGGCGTTGAAGGCCTTGAAGCCGTAGATGTGATCGACCTCGCCGTAGAGCTTGTAGGGCGCCCAGATGGGCCAGTGGAGGGAGCCGCCGGGCATGGACAGCGGGCGGAGGAGGACGTAGCCGGTGTCCCAGATGACGAGGGGCAGGGAGATGGCGAGCCAGGCGAGGGTGGCGGTTGTGGGAGCGTGGGTGAAGGCGGATTTGGAGGACTTAGTGGCGGATGATTTGGAGGAGCGTTTGGCGGAGGGGGTTGCGGGGACGAAGGCGGTGGGCTCGACGCTGGCGGCGCGAGAGGAGGCGGCGCGTGTGGTGACCATTTTTGTGGGAGGTTTAATGGGTTGTTTCTTTTTTGGTGGTTTGATTTTGTTTGTTTACGTGAGTATCACGAGTTTTATGAGGATGAGATGAGAAATTGGGTGGGAATTGAGGGGGAGGGGCAAAATAAGCGGCGGGTTTCCCGAGATTTAGCGTGGGGATGCCCAATTGAACAAGAACAAAAACACGACGACAAGCTCCAAACGCGAGAAAGCAAAGAAAGGAAAAGAGAGAAGGATTCGGAAATTAGGTGTTTTGTGTGTGAGGTTTTGTGTGTACTGTACAAGGTGTGAGAAAGAGGACAGCGATGCAACAAGGGGCTGCGTTGGGCGAATCAAAGCGAGCGGCGGGCGTTGTGCTAAAGAAAATTGGGATTGAATCGATATTGACAGCCCAACCCGAAATTGGAGGCAGGCAGATTGAGGCTAGGGCCTTATTGGGTTCTCCAAATCAGTGTGTTTTTGGGTGACAAGAAGTGTGACAGTGGGTGCCGAGGCTTTAAAGATGGAATGATTGGGAGGAGAATTGCCCGATTCTTCAGCGGCCAAGTTGCTCCGGAGGCCGTGGCGCGTCGGAGCAATATTTGGGGCTGATGGCGGGAGAGGCTGAGTTACGCTCTGGGCGGTGCATGTGTGATTGTGATGATTTGAGATGAGATGAGATGTGTTTGAATTGAATTGAGTTTTTGTTTTTAAAATATTACAATACAATACGCAATACGCTGACACGAGGATCTAGTGCGTATAGTTGAGATTTCTGTCCGAGACCATTGTACGAGTACGGAGTAGGTATGTACAAGTATACACGATATCATGTGATCATCATCATGCAGCATCAATCTTCAATCACCCTCCAAACGTGTCTCCCCCATTCTCCAGATACTCGCGCTCCTCGTCTGTCGTCTCCCGCCCCAGGACCCGATTCCGGTGCGGGTACCGCCCAAACCGCTTGATGATGGCCCAGTGCCTCTTCTCAAAGTTCAAGTTCAGCTGGCCGTACTCCTTGGCCGCCTCGGGATTTGCCTGCATCACTCGCTGCGCCGCGATCCGGTACTCGTGAGCGACATCGGACTCGTCGCCGTTGACGTTGTTATCTGGTAGCAGCAGGCTCTCGACGTCGCGGGCGAAGGCCTGATACTTTTGCACCGCCAGCTCGTGCAGGTCGACGTCCTCCGAGTGCATCAGCGGCACGTAGAACCAGCTGCGGCAGGCGAACCGCCAGCGAATCTCGGGCCAATCGTCGGGGATGCCGCGCTGAATCGCCTCCAGCGCGATATCGCGGGCCATGGCGTCAAAGTAATCGAAGACGATGGCTGAGCTCTCGCCGCGGTAGCAATTGCGCGGGATCTGGTCTAATAGAAGCACCAGGCTGAGCCAGTCGTGGGCGTCTCTGGGTTGCAGGGCGTAGATGATGTCGTGGCCTGATTTGATGCCCTGTTTGCGGATGGCTTCTAGAGTAGGAGCGAAGCGCTCACTTTATGGAGATGACGAGTATGGAAGTCAGCTTGATATGTTAAAACAAATAGGGCGGTAAGATGGCAATGACTTACACGCATAGCTTATCAAACTCCGATCCGCCAAAGAACCATCTCTTGTTCTCCTCTGTGCTGGGCATGACGAGGCCATCTGGGCCTGCCAGGTGCTCGAACCAAAACTCCCGAACGCTCAGAAGCACATCCGGCGTCAGGATGAGTGAGACGCAAGACATGGTGTCTTTTGATGGAGTTTGCCCTGTAGTAGTGTTGGTCGAGAGATGGCGACTACAGCTTGTGAACGCTCTTGAGCTCAACTGCCGCCTATAAGACCCCAGAACCGGCTGGAGTCGATTTAATACGGCTCGACTGGGCTGTACTCCTTTCGAGTATATATGTGCAGCAACTAATACATGTTTTCCTCTTAGACCAGCCCTATGACGTCCAGTTTATGATGAAGGGGGCATTCATTACCCACCTCGGGTGCGGTAGAGCGGCCCGGAGAGGCGACAACCGGACAGCGAAACCAGCGACGCTTTCATCAATGATATTTCCCGGTGAGATGTATCAGGCTAGCAGGTTCGCAAGATGCACGACATGGGAGGAGGAAAAGAACTGCAAAGAATATGTGAAGCTACGTATCAACATCTCAGTTTCGGGGTTCAGTCAAGAGCTAGCTCAGAGCTGGGTTTGGATTTAGCACCGCCGGTCGCTCTCGGCAAAGGCCGAAAGGCCGAATTGGACCAAACTAATATTATTCATCATCTCAAGCCGCTTACAAAGGGATCAATCATCGTATAGCCAAAGTCCATGCAGCCCCCCGATTTGCTCAAGAATAAAGAAGGCATGCAGAGTCAGAAAAAAAAAGGCCATCCAGAACTCAGGCGGCCAATCACACGTCGTCATCTGACGATTTATCATCATGGCGATACGCCAGCACACTAATCGGTGTGCGTCGTGCATTAAACACTTTTTTAATTTCCCGATTAGCTAACGATGCACGTTTTGAGGTTATTAGTTTGGGTTGTTGCAGGTTTGGGGAACTCACAAATGTCCATTTCTTCCAGAGACAGGCCTTTTGTCTCCTTGATGAAGAACCAGGTGTACAGCACCAGCGCCCAGTTGAAGCAGCAGAACATGAGAAAGGCTTTCCATCGGAGATTGTTGACGGCGGCGGGCGTCACTTGGGACAGCGTGAAGCCAAACAGCCATTGCGTTGCTGCGCCGACGGCGATGCCTCCTTCGCGGACTCTTGTCGGGAAGATTTCGCTCATATACAGCTGCATATTTGATTAGCGAGTGGAAATCTGACCGAAGCGGGGTTGGAAGAGATATTTCCCAGACTTACCCATGGGATGGGACCCCACGATATGTTGAACGTCACTGTGCATTGCGTTCCCCATGTTAGCAACTTTGGATGCTCCGACTTTTGACTTACACGCAGCCATCAATCATCTCACGGCATCCCACACCGCATCATATAAAACGAGAACAAAGGGGAGGAAAACCACTCACTCGCTTCCAGGAAAATCATTGAAATCGACGCAATGGCTGGCGGCGTCAACGTTCCATTACCCATGGGCGGATACCGCTGCGTGAGCACGCTGATGATGAACATGTACATGCCCATGAGGAACGAGCCGGCCAGCAGGGACCAGCGGCGGCCGATGCGCTCGACGAGGAAGAGCAGGAAGAAGGCGCAGCTGACGACCTTGCACACGCCGAAGAAGCCGCTGAGGAGCAGGGCGTTTTGGCCGGCGCCGACGGCTTGGAAGACTTGAGGAGAGACTGTGTGTGAGGGGGGTTGAGAGCGTTAGCAAATGGTGTAAATGAGATGAGGGACGATATCAGATGAGATTGGGTTCGCCCGTACAGTATGCCAGGGAAGTGTTTCCCGTTATTTGGGCGCCTATTCTCCAAGATCAGCATGCCGGAACATATCAATGCAAACCTTCACACAGCAAAAGCAAGATCCTACCAATCTGGAGAGTCACGGCCAGGAAGATGCGATATCGGTTCGCCGGCAGCCAATACTCCCTCCACGTAACGCCCGCCGTCTGTCTCTCCTCCTCCTCAATGCCCGCCACAATCTCATGAAACTCCATCCGCACCTCGACGCTGTCGCCGCCTCGCACCCAGATCAGCGACTGAAGCGCCTCCTCGTGCCGGTCGTGCTGCGCCAGCCACCGCGTGCTCTCCTTGGTCAGGAGCATGCCCAGGCCCAGGATGCCGCCGGGCACCAGCTGCAGGGCCACGGGGATGCGCCACTGCGCCGTCGATGGCTCGATGTGCTGCGCGGCGCCGTAGTCGACCCAGTAGCTGACGGCGACGCCCAGGGTGAAGAAGAACTGGAAGAGGCTGCCGAGCTGGCCGCGGATTTCCTTGGGGGCCATTTCGGCCGAGTACATGGGGATGATGACGGTTGCGACGCCTGTTTTGGGGGGGATTGTATTCAGTCAGTTACAGGTGGTTTTAGTCTCGGAGTGATTGTAATCAGCCATGTAAGTGTGTGTGTATGGGTGTATGAGTGTATGTACCTGCGCCAATGCCAGATATCGTACGCCCGGCATACCAGGTCGCAATTCCTTGCTGATAGAAGAGCTGCAGCACGGCGCCAATGTTGAAAATGAGCGATGCCACCGCCAGAGCCCATCTTCGGCCGTAGTGCGCGGTAAACGGCCAGACAAACAGGCACGAGAAGAAGGCTACAAGATTCAAAACTCCCAATTAGAACCCAGAACTCGTATCAATTAGGTAGACTCGGCTTCGGCTCAATATATATATGTATATATATATACACATACCTCCCGCCTGCAGCAGACTAGCCGACAGCGAGGCGACGTTCTCCTGCTCGCCGTCGCTGAAGCCCATGTCTCGCTGGAAGGACTGCAGCGTCAGGACGCCGCCCACGATGCCCGTGTCGTAGGCGAAGAGAAAGGAGCCGACACATGACAGGGCGACGAGGTACGTGGCCCTCCATGTGCCGAGGCGCGTCATGATGGGCTGCTGGATGCGAGTGTTTGCATGGGGATTTTATTAGGAGCTGGGATTGAGCATGGGCGATTCTACTATCGACGGGAACGGATGATGGGGGGATTCCAGGCTAATGAGACTTGAATATTCAGATAGGAACGAGAAACAATGGGAAACGAGAAGAGAAATAAGAGAGGTATGCAGAATAAAGAATAAAAGCCCTCAACACTACGGTGTGGGAAAAAAAAAAAAGTCGTGAGATTCAGTCTCCAGGTGAGGCGACTGCAAGTTTTGACGTAATCCGGGGCTGAGCTGCATTTACATACAACGTACATGAGCGCCGACCCAATTCATCCGAGCAAGTCAAAACTCGTGCTGTACGAGTATGTGCATGCCCCCCATGCAAACAGGCTATATTTCCCCCATCCCGAGATTTCCTATTACTTATGCCTATCTATGGTGTGACTGTGACCCCGGGGTAAAGTGTGGTCGCATGCAAGTTAAGACGCAGCTTATCA
The DNA here is from genome assembly GCF_050948025.1 of Trichoderma camerunense. Classification (NCBI taxonomy): domain Eukaryota; kingdom Fungi; phylum Ascomycota; class Sordariomycetes; order Hypocreales; family Hypocreaceae; genus Trichoderma; species Trichoderma camerunense. The sequence continues at coordinate 1,717,017 of NW_028145364.1, forward strand.
TTTGATGGAGAAAATGCTGCGGGGAAGAAAAATGAATGGATCAAAATGTCTCTTTCTTTCATCCTTGGCTTAGCTCGGTGCGGAGAGGAACCCGGGGGTGGGCACTTGGGGCGTTTTATTTGCCCGAATTCTTGGGTTTGTGTCTTTTAAATTACTCCATGTTCCGGGTGTTTGGGGGTGGCTGTTTTTCTGGCTGATTCAGCGTTGCTTTATTCTCTCTCATGTAATGAATCGCCATTGAAAGTACATGTATTCTGCTCGACGTGAGGAGGCATGCTGTGGCTTGTGGGGGCGGAGAGCAGCCGTCTAGTCTCCGTTGAGGAGGGTCGGCTATGGGAGGGCTATTGATTGAGGCGTTGATTGTTTTTGGAAAGTGAATTGAGTTTTTATGCTGCTTTGCGGCGTTTGGATGGTGGCTGATGAACCAGATTCACCTTTATATGCATAGCGGGTGTGAGCATGGAGGCATTACCTAACGTTAACAAACAGGTCATGGACAAATATAGGCACCACATGATTAGGTGAATCGATTCCTTTGGCAGGATGGAGATCAATCTGAGTATACCGGATCCAGCATTTCCGGTATTTCCGGTATCGTGAATTCGGTGAATAGCTCAGAAATCATGCGCTGTCTCGTCTAAGCCGCCGGTCTGCATGTAAATGGCTGCCGTGTTCGTCAACCCGCAATACCATCAGCATCATCTGCAGGTTGCCTTTTGGCAATGAAGACATTATATAACTTCACTTGAGGAATGAAGTAAAGGAGAAGTTTTACTTTGCGCGGTTGTTGAATTGGCCTTGGCATGAAAGTCACAGAGAATCATGTATCGCCATGAGGGCGCGGCGTATATATCAAGACAGAAGCATCCGGTTAATCCAACTACCATAACTCTCAATCCTGAGTGTTCTGTTCCTTTTGAGCTTCATCAGTTTTCACTTATTGTTCCATCAGGTGATTTTCCTTTGAGATAACTCCTGGCAACTGCTCAAGTACATTCGTTACACACCGAGGATTCAATCATGGGGCGCGAATATTCATCCAGCCGACGCTCCAAGAGTCACAGCTCAAAACGAAAGACTTGCAAAGTTGAACATTGCAACCGAGAACGCAAGTCCACGAGGCACAACGGCGAGACGACCACGTACAAGTATTGCGAGAAGCGTAATGAGTTTTCCTTCTACACTCCTTTTAATATACCTTTTATATAAGGTGACTCTTGGTTCTGACACAAGGATAGATTGGGATCGAGCAAATTCCAACAATCAAGGCATGTATAAGAGTAGAAATCATTCTCTTCCAAAATGCTAATGTAGCAACAGGCTCGGGGTATGCGACGCCTCCCTATTCAAGATGCTGTGAGCAACCATCATCCACGCCTGTATCCCCAAGTGGTGAGTCTCCGTTGCAAGTCACTGTATAGCTTCCTCTCTATTAACACTTTCAACCTCCCAGAGAAGTGCAAATTCCGAGACTGCAATTGTGCCATCAATCCTCCATCTAGCTTTTTCTGCCCGAGACATGAACGAGTGACTTGGTGGAACTCCCGTCTCAATTACTCGCGCACCCATATGCAATACAGTGCTCCTCCGTCCCCTCCATGGTCTTCCTCGCAAGATCCTGTAGACGGCACTATACCATCTGAACATCCCGCCGCTTCGAGTACCGCCGCTTCATATACCACAAATGGACGTCGTAATTCTACTCAGAGCACTACTTCTAGCCAAAATGCACCCCATCCAGCCACCACCACCGTCGCCGCTCCAGCCGAAACAACAATGGAGTCAAAGGTCGAAGCTGCCAGTTACGAGGCTGATCAAGGAAAGCATCAAATGTGCGATGAAACCGACCATCTACCGACCTTCTGGTCTGGCATCAGCGTTGGAATTTGTGTCCTGTTGCAGATAATCCATGTCCTTATGCGGCTGCTGCTGGAACTGGCGCAGGGAGTGGGCAAACGTGGAATGTGGTGAGCAAGTGGAAAACCGGGCAGTCAACTTGGAGGACATCACGGGGGGAAAAGAGATGGATGGGTTCTGCGATCATTTAAAAACAAAAACATTCCGGAATGTCTATTAATAACGAGTGTGTCTATGACTTTCAACAAGCCAGGCAAAAATACAACCAAGCAATACAAGCAAAACCAAGAACAAATGTCTCCAACAAAACAATACAAATGAAATCAAAACCAAAACTATGCCCCTATTCTCCCGTCTTGGCCAGCAAGAACGCAAATGGTGGCTTTATTCTCGCTTCTAAATAGCGAGAAACGGTGGTCGTCAAGGTCACTCGTCAGACTCACGCTTGGGATAAAGCGACGCGCGCATCTCCTCGAGCATATGCTTCACAGTCTCCCAGCGTCGTCCATCACCAATGCTGCCCTGATACTTCTTGGCATCATGAATCTCAATTGCAAATGCTGCATCAGCCAATTCTCCGGTGATTTTTCCGTTAGGAGCGAAGGCCATGGAGAGACGGAAACCCTCTCCAGGCGATTGGGTGGCATCATAGGGTCGGGTGACCATGCCTGGTCGAACGAATCGAGGAGGCAAAACTAGAAGAATTCCGAGTTCTGCCACCATGTCGACGCTGAGAGCCCCTGGAACGGATTCGCGGTTAACAATCTTGAAGAGATTGACAAATTCCTCGGGAAAGTCTGGAAGAAAGGGGAAACCTCCTAGGAGAGGCGCATTGTCGAGGACTTGTCCGTTGGATGTGTCCGAACCAGCGACGGAGTTGGAGTCCCTGCTTGAAGGGCGGCTGGAATAGTTGCTGCTGGGGCCGCTGTTGCCCGAACTAGCAATGCCCAAGCCGTTGATGTCGAGCTCGTCGGCGCCGGAGTGGTCGCTGGCATAGTCGTCGTCATGGCGAGAGTCATCACTCGCGTAATCGCTGGACTCCTCATCGCCAGAATCGTCGTTACCGTAAACGCTGGAACTGGTAGATACTACACCCCGTGACCCCCGTCGGAAGGTGTTGAGGTTATCGAATTCCTCGTGCCAGTCCTCAGAGACGAAGGGGGTGTTGTTCTCAGCCATTTTGAGTGAAGAGGTGGTAGCAAGTTGATTTGAGATGGATTTGATCCTTGTGATCACGTCGTTAGGTTGAGAGTGGTTGAAAAGAACTTGGTGGTTGTAATCACGTTGTCGGGTGTAGAAACTTGAGAGTGCTTGAGCTGAAGTTGATTCTTGTGATAGTAGGGTGTAGAAATGTAGAAGATTGAGAGTTGTTGAGCTGGATTGAAACGAGGCTCAACCATGATAATTTATAGTTGTGAGCACCCATGCTGGCATCAAGATAATTGAGTGTTGTTCATAGAATGTGTATTTACGGACTGTTTGAGTTCATGTACTGGCCTTTGTACCATCAATTGGTCTTTGTAAGTGTGCAGAGAACGGCTCAAACACAATCAGATTGTTTATAGATGATATCAAGAGAACTGAAGCCTTATTGCTATGGCTTGTGATGATAATTAGAGAAACAAGAGGTTGTTCTGTCGGTGCATAAAGCACTCTCAAAAATAGAAGCCAGAGAAACAATAGATCGTACTGTCCGTGCATAAAGCAATCTCAAAATAGAAGGTAGAGAAACAATAGATCGTTTTGTCCGTGCATGAACCACTCTCAAAATAGAACACTTATCAGATCAATGCACTTCAAAGCATTACAGAAACACAAAGAAAACCTGCCTGCCTACCAGTGTATAACTGCTTTGTAGTTTCGTTCAACCTTTCCCCTTCCTATATTTATATCTAGCGTTCAAGTTATGGACATTGTAACATCTCTTCCAATTATAGCCGTACAAAGATTGAGGAGCAAAACAATTGTTATCCCGGCGGCAGTTGATAATCGGCTTCCTAAAATATATATGAACAACAGGGCGATCGAGAACAGTCAAAGCTCCCTTGCCTGTAACAAAACGAGTTCATAACAGCATTAACTTCTTTGATCGATGGCATTTCTCGGAGCGTCTACTGATTCGCCCACATCAGACATGCATCATTTCCTAGACTCTATAGCATCCCAAGGGTTTGGCACTAAGACCTGCATACCCAGTAAAATTATTGACGAGTTGAATCATGTCCATGAACACATCAGCATCAATGCAGTAGCTGACTACCATCTTTTAGCCAATCACTATAGATTTCTTTACACATCTTGATTTGTCGCCGATGGTTGTAGTATGCCGTTATAGCGGCCGCCATCAATTGCCATTGGAGGATAGTATATCGACGAAATGAGAATACACATGATTCGGATAAACTTCTGAGGAGAGCTCCAATCCAGCTCTATTCCACTTAGAGCTTGACGGCCGTCAAACTCAATTCCCAAAACCGTCTCTTAACTTGGCAACTAGTCTAGGAGCGGAGGATTCAATGAGGCGTCAACTCTTCAAGCTACCAAAACTATGCCAACTATGCCCATTCCGCGAGTCAAGCTTGCTCCAGGCATCAAAGTCCGTTAATCAACGTAATAACTGTTCCACATCAGTCCATACTATGACGTCTAGGGTAGAGCAATTGCGAAGCACTGCCTATATTTAGACGTCAGCCCACGCTGGGCGATCCTACTTGTGCTTTTGCATATACACCTACTCCGTAATCCGTATATAGCGACTCCTCGTTCCTTCACCGAGGTGTAATATTACATGAATCAGGCGTGCACGCATCTTCTCAAGGCTCGGCCATTCTTTGGGCGCAAATGCAGTGCCATGGGCCGTCGGTCTCGGCTCCCATGGCAACATGCAAGCTTCCACGACCTCATCTTGGCAACGGGGGGGCTGGTTCCCTTGAGCTCTCGGGAGCTGGTTTGTTTGTTTTGCTCTGCTTTTGCCATTTGTAGACGAACATGCATGATAAAAGACTGCATTTATCGTGGATGGCTGTGCTGGTGGTAACACGACATCACAGTGGCGCAAAGGGCGCGGTAATGCCGAGAAGATTGAACCAAACACGAAGAAAGACAAGACATCTTGCTTGATTGTATCCACTGAATAATTACTGCAGCTGGTGCTTGAATCTAGCATTAAACAACCACGTTACGAGTACCCGTATGCTTAACGCAAGGGATCAGCAGCTATCACGTTATGTCTCAGTCCCCTAGCAAGACGGTGATGTCAAGCTCCGATCCACACGATGACGCCTCCGCGGGGCTATCAGAAGACCAAAAGCTCGCATTCATGTAAAACACCGCCTTGGACACGGAGCACAAAGCGGACAATGGCTGTTGGAAAAAAGCACCCCTATGATCGATCGACTCATAGCACAGCAAATCGCCACCGAGGCGTCCGAAGAGCTGCGGAAAGCGGCAACGCGGGACCAAAAGGCGAGGGTCCGGCTTCCAGTGGAGTAGAACGCAGCTCGCTTCGCCCAACCTCGTTATTTTTTAGGGGACAAGAAGGTGATCGGCGGTGCTCTTTGGACTCGAACTCTATCTGTCAACTGGCGGCAAGCAGGCAAAAAGAGGAGCCAGAGCCAGCAGAACCTTGTGAGTTTTGGGTCACGCGGGGGGAGCTCTTTGGCCGCGCACTGTGGCTCCAGTTTTGAGGGATGAGGGGAGACATGGACATGGTGTTGTTGGCTCTATTATATGGGATGTTTAGTTGTAGAATCTGTGTCCATGTTGATGGATGATAGAAAAGCTCCGTTAGACACACAGTGCGTGGGTCGAGCTGAGCAGACCGAGAGACACATCGTATCCGGGAGGAACACTGCAGCTGCGTAGCTCCACTGCACTATTTCGGATGCCGTGGTTGCATTTCGTGTCGCTCCGCCGTGGTTTTCGTCAGAGATCGACCTGGCCTTGGTCTGGCCGAGGATCAAAGTTCTAGATGGGCCTTGTCCGGGTTCCAGAGGGGTATAAAGAGTCGAGCTGAGAAGCATCTAGACTTGAGTTGAGCTCTCATCAAACAGAAGCAATCAACCACTTATACAGCTACTATAAGCTTTCCAACCAACCCCTCACCTGACGCCTCAACCTCATACGACTCATCATCCTCTTCCATCTTCAACACTTTCAATCCATTTCACAACTCTTTCAGTCAAGATGCAACTCTTCGCCGTCTTCGCCGCTGCCACTACCCTCATCGCTGGCTCCAACGCCCTCTTCATCCCCCGCAACATCCACGTTGCAGACTTCCGCCTCTACAGCGCCGAGGGCTGCCACGACGGCAACCTCGGCGTCTGGACCGTCATTGATGACGACTTCAAGAATGGTGAATGCAAGGGCCTCAACGACAGTGAGCCCAAGTCTCTGAGCCTGACAGACATTAACAAGGGCTGCACATGTAAGGAAAACCACGAGCGCTGGAATGCGCCAATCTAAGACATTGTTTATACTAACCCGCAACCTCGCAGTCACGGCTTACACCGACGACAAGTGCACCAAGGGCAAGAAGGATTTCACAAAGGGACACTGCTTCGACAACAAGGCCGGCTGGAAAGCCTGGAGCATGAAGTGCGACTACAAGGACTAAAGGGTCCTCCCTACCTTCTTTTTTCCTCACCGCAACTTTGCCAGCACCATTTACTTACACTTTTTTTTTTTTCATTCCTTACATCATGGTGGAGTTTCACGTTTTTTTAATCAGGATTACACTGGACTGATTTGTGGGAACCGGACATGAACACAACAAGCATATTGATTGACACGGAACGCATTATGGGGTTATCGGGCTGGTCATTTTCCAGGATCACGGCTTTTGGGTAATAATGGGTAACGGTTGTTATGACACGGTCCTTTTATGATGATGCATACATGTACACATACATTATACAATACTGATGGCGGATCCATCAATGATAATTAGTTAATGAGATAATAACAGCGCCAGCGAGGCAAAATTACATATTGACAACGGTTGCATTCGTCATTTTGCAACACACAAAGATGATCGCCTCTGACCATGACGCTTTCCATCACCAAAGTAACGGAACCGCTCCGAAGTCGGTGTAAAGCGTATTCAGCTATAACACAGCTGCAGCTGCCTCATGCTGTACGCCCACTCTCAACACTCAGTGAAAAAGAAGAGCACAATTTTGGCTACCCATGTTGTGTCTAGTCTATGCGCTTATGCAATGGGGCACATTTATGAACGATCAGATGACATGACCTGGATTCGTTCTGGAATCAGAGGGGCTGGCAACAAGGTGAATAAAGTAAAGACTCCGAAGCCTGTGCCATCATGGTCATCCTGTCGTGTTCAGTTTACAAACCTGGAAGGCAAACAAGCTGACAACACACTAGCACTCTGTCCTATGTTATGATGAAAAGAGTGGCAAAGGCTGCAAATCGCAGCGTTGAGTGCCATGGTTGAAAATTCTTATTCCAAGTTTCCTTCATAAAGCTCACTTCGGTGCAACCAACTTGTTCAATAGCTTGACGAGCACAGCATGTCCAATTCCCAACACGGTGGGTCTAGATCGCTTGCCTACGTGATGGTCCATTCTCAACAAACACCCAAACAGTTTAGCAAAGTATATCAACGTTGTTCAAATTTAGTCGTTATTCTTTATTCATCAGGCTCAAGCTAGAAAGCAGTCATTTTAGTTAATCTCAACAGCAACCTTGGCAAAGTGCTTGCCCGACCACTGGTACTCATATGCCTCCTTCAGCTCCTCCAACTTAAACACCTTCTCGTCAATCACGGGCCTCAGCGTCTCAGGGTGTGCCTCAATCGCCTCAACTAGCTCCTCCAGCTGCACACGGCTGCCCACAAGGATACCACGCGCAGTGAACAGGCTGGACAAGCATCGCAGGAAGCTAGGCTCCTTCTCGTCTCCGCCTCCGGCAAGGAAGCCGATGATGTCGATGGCACCGCACATCTTGACGGCGGCAATGCTCTGCTCCATCTCCTTGGCACCGGCAACTTGCACGACGTGGTCGACGCCGCGGCCGCCGGTCAGCTTCTTGGCCGTCTCACCCCAGTTGGGATCCTCCTTGTAGTTGAGGACGTGGTCGGCACCAAGCTTCTTCAGCTGCTCCGCCTTGGCGGGAGATCCAGTGGTGGCAATGACCCTGGCACCGGCAGCCTTTGCAAACTGCAGAGCAAAGATGCTGACACCTCCGCTGCCCTGGACGAGAACCCAGTGGCCAGCCTTGACGGTGTGGTCGGCAGAGCCGAACAGAGCGTTCCAGGCAGTCAGGCCAGCGCAGGGAAGGGTAGAGGCCTCAAGAGCAGTCAAGTTGGAGGGGCTTCGCACAAGAGCGTTCTCGTTGAAAGCGCCATAGGTGCGGAGAACGCCGTCTAGGACACCTCCAGTTCCGGTTGCGATGGTCTTGGGGGTCAGGTTTCCACCCAGGTGAGCCTGGTTGAAGAGAGTGATGACCTTGTCGCCGGGCTGGAAGAGGGTGACGCTCTTGCCGACGGAGACAACAGTGCCAGCACCATCAGATCCGGGGACGACATTTGGGGCCATGCCGAAGGGGTACTCACCCCTGGCGATGATGAGATCACGGTACTATTGTGGTCAAAGTTAGCAACTATATAGGAGACATGTGCGTAATACAACGCAATAGAAAGCGAATTGCGGGTCGACTAACGTTGAGAGAGGCAGCCTCGACTATAGCAAAATGAATGTTAGCACTGAATAGTTTTATTGGTCATGTTTCTCTTCTCCTTTTCATATTCTTATCATATAGTTGAGTGATGTGTAAAGGAGTTGCTTAGTACATACGCTTAACCAAAACCTCGTTGTCGCCAACTTCAGGCAGGGGCTGCTCAGAGAACTTGAGTCCCTCAAAGCCATTGTATTCAGCAACTTGCCATTGCTTAACGGTCTTGGGGATAGTGAAGGAGCTCATTGTGAAATTCTTAAGCTGCCCGGGATTGATGCGGATATAGTTGGAGATGAAGATTTTTGGGTTTTGTTGTTTGCGGTGACCAGCAACACTTTACTCAGGTTGCCTAGTTGAAAAGAGGAAAAAAAGACTATTGCAGTTGATAGATGTCACAAGGTGGTTCGATGGGGCATTATGGAGATTGTGGCCCAATATATCTCTTTTTCCAACTTGTCAAATACCGCAGTTCCCACTTTGTCACCAAAGATAGGCCCATTTCTAATGCGCCAAATTGGATTTGTAAGTTGATCCATTCAAGCACGTTTATGCGATTCAGACGAGTTACTCAACCCGCGAGAGTACTATCGCCACGATACAATGATACTATCGACAGGCCACTTAACTAAGAGTGACATTTCCGCAACGTCATGCAGCCACAACCGACAAGGCCTAGAAATCCTTCGATGAGTAACAGACGCTTCAGCCGCGGCGAAGAATCGACAATAGCCGGCACCTGCCGCTGCTAGCATCGCATCGGCGGGCGTTTGCATCTGCGGCTTGAAATCGAGCATTTTCCAGATCGAGGCAAGGCGCGAGCCTAAGCCCAAGAGGGGCAACGTTGTGCCCGACTCTAGCCAGAGCAAGTTGACAAGGCTATAATAGTTCTTTGAAGAGAGTTGCGACTTTGAACAAGTTGTCTTTCGGTTTCAAGCGTATATGCAACTCTATCTTAGGAAGAGCATTACAAATCCCAAGGAAGGTATTGTCAAATCATTGACGCCAGACATGACTCTAGTTGCAGAAATTTTGTTAACCGAGGCGGATACAATTGGCGGAGGCCGGGACAACAAACGACGCCGGTGGAGTTTCGGTAATGTTGACGACTGCGATGAACAACTCATTACTGTTCTATGGACAGTCAATTGTTAAGCGACTGAGGCATTTTGTTCAAAACTTGTTCAATTAGCTGAATCTTGCGCACAATGTTTCTCTTTTTGCTCTGGTGTAAAGTTCAACCATTGACAGCCAAAGCGGAGATGGGCAATTTGATGCGATTAAGCGAGCATCACTATCCCGGGGCAAACTCTCTAACCAACAGCCTCAAAATGTGTCATTGAGCCGTACCCACGCCCTCTGATGAACTTGACTATATTCAGGGAAGCTCGCGGCTGTGCAGCCACAGGTTAATTAAACTCTCCCGTATAAGCCTCCCAGGACGACGCATTTTTGTTGCTCTCAAACTCATCATCATCATCAGTAGATGCCACGTATGAGAGAGCATCGGGCTGTGAGTCTCAACAGGACACTTGTCCATGAGTGAGGGCTGTATTTAAGAGGAACAGACTGAATGAGCGATGAGAATCTCAAACCGCTGAGGTGAAATTGTAAGAATAAGCATCACTCGTTACGTGCTCTCACTTTCACTACTCTCAACAACTTGTAATCACAAACACCACTCACATACATACATACCAAACCGGCTACTACACTCTCAACCAAACTCCACAAACCCATCTCGTGCATATCTCACTCATTACGCCTTACCTGATTCATCTCACACCCAGACCAGCCATGGCCCAAATCCTAGTCCACGACGCTCTCCAGCTTCCCCAGCCTGCAGTGGGACCCTCCTCACGGCCGCCGCTGTCCCGGCTCTCGTCGAGTCCCGGCCCCGGCACCGCGGCCAGGACGGGCATCGTCGTCTTCTCGGGCGGAAGCGCGGCCAACAGCCTGGTGGATGTGTTTGAGGGCGTGCGGGCGGCCAGTGCGGCGACGCTGAGCTACGTGATTCCCATCTCGGACAATGGCGGCAGCACGAGCGAGATCATCCGCGTGTTCGGAGGCCCAGGTATTGATTGAAATCCGCAACTTTCAAATTGCATGTAATCACGTCTCTCTAACTTGAATCATGTGTAACCAAAAAAGGCATCGGAGATGTGCGGTCTCGCCTCGTCCGTCTCATTCCCAACGACAACAAACCCGAGACAACCGCCATCAAGCTCCTCTTCAACCACCGCCTGCCCCCCGTCTACGACAGAGCTCGAGCCGAGTGGTTCGACATCGTCGAGGGCACACACCCGCTATGGCTCGACATCTCGTCGCCCAAGCGCGAGCTAATACGGTCCTTCTTCAACAGCTTCAACCTCGAGGTCGTCAAGCGCATGCGGCCCAGCAGCCGCTTCGACTTCTCCGGATCCAGCATCGGCAACCTGTTCCTGACGGGCGCCAGGCTCTTCACCGGCAGCTTCGAGGCCGCCATCTGCCTGCTGAGCTCCATCTGCGCCGTGCCCGACCGCGTGGCCGTTCTGCCGGCTCTCAACACCAACTTTGCCCATCACATTGCGGCGGGACTCGTCGACGGCACCGTCATCACCGGCCAAAACGACATCTCGCATCCCAGTGCGCCCACGGCCGCCGTGCCGCTGCCGGGCCCGGTTCCGCCTCCGACCTCCGGATCGCGCACGCCGGCGCTGTCGACGAACCATGACCTGGACGAGCACGACATTGAGGACGCAAACCTGCCCGGCAGCCTGCCTGCTCTGCGCCGGCCCGCCATTGCCATCTCAAAGCAGGACGAGGAGGATCTCCCATGCCGCATCGACCGCATCTGGTACATCAACCCGTACGGCCAGGAGATGCGCATCCCGGCCAACCCGCGCGTGCTCGAGGCCATCCGCAGCGCGCACTCGGTCATCTACAGCATCGGCTCGCTCTTCACGTCGCTGGTGCCAAACCTGGTGCTCAAGGGCGTGGGCGAGGCCATCGCCAGCCCGCACATCCGAAACAAGATCCTGGTCCTCAACGGCACCACCGATCGTGAAACCGGCCCATCGAGCGACCCCTTTTCCGGGCTCGATTTCGTCGCCACCGTCGCCAACGCCTGCGCGGATTCGAGGGGATTGCCTCGGCCATCTGCGGATGAGTATTCGCTGTACGTGACGCACGTCATTTACATCGAGGGCCCTACGAGTCCCGCCGTGGACAAGCGGCTGTTTGCCCAGCTGGGCATCGACACGACGAGGCTGTACGGACCCAAAGACGGACAGGGCAAGGGAGGACGATATGACGCAAAGGCGCTGGCGCAGACGCTTGAGAGCATCATCGGGCGCAAGGACACGCGCTCTGACAGGAGCCGGCGTAACACTCTGGTGGGATAGACTTGTCTTGTTTTTGTTTTTGTAATATAATACAATATACCATTTATTATTTGTTTTTTTCAGCATAAAAAAACAACACGTAAAGAAACATCTGCCAGCCAACGGCACGGTATCAAACCAATACCACATCTTCACCGTCCTCTCCTCTCCCCAAAAGCCCATGGATATCCCTTTGACCACCACAAACCACCGCCCTGTAATGCGTTTCGTTTCCCTCTCTTCGCTCACAACTCTGTTTCCTTCCCAGTCCTACTCATCGTCATCATCATCACGACTTGGCCATGGCAAGATACACCACCACAGCCGGCCACGCCGCTGACATGACCAACGCCATCATCACCCTCCCTCCTCCAACCCGTATCCTATCCTGAGGGCCCTTCCACCGGTCCACCAGCGCGCAAGTCGTCCAGATCATGACCATGGCGTAAATGACAAGCAACCAGGTGACGCCTAGAATGATGTCGGCGGTGCGGTCCGTGGGGCTGAGCACGTCCGCGGACGTGTCCGGGATGAAAGTAGAAGAAAGATTGTTGCCCATATTTGCGGTATAGGATTTTCTTTTGTGTGTAGGTTGTTGAAGGATGTTTGTTGTTGTAAAGGGTGATGCCTTGTTTTGCTTTGCGCTTTTATGCTTGTGATGCTTTGGTCGTAATAAAAAAACGTTGTCGCCAAGACGAGATGAAGATCGTGAATGAAATAAAGGTATATCGACTCGCGATATTCCCAAAAAAGTAGAACTGATTAAAAGAAAACCTTCTCGCCCAGCGAGTTTGCAAAGAAGAAAAGAGCGAAAAACGAAAATCACACACAGCCGAAAAAAATATTCCCACTAGAGAAGAAATGAATGAAGAAGAGAAGAAAGAAAGAAAAAGAGGAGACGCCGCGCTGAAAAGGAAACCGGAGCAAAGCAGCCCCCAAGCTAAAATCCAAAAAGAACCTGTCAAAAGGTATTAGCCTCCCTCTCCCTCTCCGGGGTTGTTCCCAAGCTTAAACTCGAACGAGCCCCCCGAATTCAATCTTGATACATACGGGGGAATGCAAATCTCAGCCCTCAGCCAAGATTAAAAAAACAGGGTAGATCAAAGGGAGAGCCAAAGCTTCGCGGCTGCTGTCCCAGCCGAAACGGCGCAAAGACACAAAAGCAACGATGAACAGGCGCAAGGTGGGACGCTCGTCTTACGTTTGGCGTCTCAAAGTGCGGATTCGTCGAAACACGGAGTGCGTCTAGAGCGAATCAGAATCAGGGCCCGGTCCAAAATTGAAACGGTAATAACCTCGTGTTTTGTACGTTTCTCAGTATGTATGTATGTACAATCAAAGGTTGGAAAAAAATTGAAGAAAAGAAGAGGAAAGAAAAAGAGGAGGTAACACCAAGTAATAGTATGTATGGATGGGACAGCTCGTGTCGTTTTTCGCCCAGCTTCCCATTTCTCACCACAGAAACACCACCACAGGCCAGGCCAGGGTGACCCACGAAATATCACTCGCCCGCAGCACAAGCAGAACAGACATGGGGGGAGCATCCCCCGTCCAATCAAACAACACCTTTTCCCTCCAGCACCCAAAAATATCGTCGCCCTCGGACCACTTCTGCCGTTTTAAGCGCCCGGGCTTGTTCGAGCTATCGAGTCGCCGTCACGCAGATGCAGCAGCGGTGAGACGTCATTCGTCCATTTTATCTGTGGCTTGCTGTCTTTTTTTACTCTTATTGTTTATCGATATGGTCTCTATTTTTCTTGTACATACAAACCCCGGACTCCCTCTTGTTTTCTTGCGATTGCGCTAGAGAGCTTTCGTCGAGATGCAGCATTGAAGCTACTGTACTGCATCACGTCCAATCAACTCCTCTCTGTATGCATGTAAATTGACGAACAAGACTTTGGGCCATAAAACACAGAGGACAAAGACGAAGCAGAGGAATAGGTGACACTCGTGCTGACACTCTACCGGATTATATCGACCAAGGCCAGACAAAGAGACACACACACATCACCAAGGGACAAGAGACAAAGACAAGAGCTGGTATCATGTGTTTCATTAATCTGAATTAACACTATCTGCTATTTATACAATAAAAAACATTCACATCATAACTTTGCCCTCGCCGCCGCTTATGACAGGCGGGCGCTGAGAGGCAGGTCGCGCGAAGAGCTGCCGACGTAGACAGTCTTGGGGTACTTGGTGACAACCCACTGCTGGGTCTTGGTGTCCCAGTTGGAAATGTCACGGCGAGTCAGGTCAGCCTTGAAGGTGACGCTCTGGCCGGGCGCAACGCGCTCGATACGGTCAAAGCCACGCAGAACCCGGACGGGCTCGTTGGGGCCACCGTGGCTCAGGTACAGCTGGGGAACAACGTCGTCCATGACCTTACCGGTGTTGGTGATGGTGGCGGTAACGGTGTAGATGACATCGTACAGCTGGCGGTTGCCGCCGGGCTCACCAGAAGAGGGAGAGCGGTGCTGGGGGCTGCCATCAGTGGCTCCGGCAGGGAGGAACTGCTTGGCAGTCTGGCCGTAGTGGGAGTCGCCAGAAGCGGCCTGGCCAGAGCTAGTGGAGCTCAGGTATGGGTAGATGAACTCCTTGATGCGTCGAATGTTCTTGGGGAAACCATAGTCCTTCAGGTTCTTGCTGAAGGTGCCGAAGACGGGAGCAGCAATGGTCTTGCCGGTGGTGGGGTTCAACGGGCCGGCGTTGTTCTTCTGGATCTGGAGGTTGGAGAACTTAAAGGTCGACCACGACAGTCCGAAGCCGAACTCGTACGTGGGAGCCTTGTCAGAGCTGCGAGGCTTGCCGGGAGCCACCTTGTCGAAGTAGCGGTAGTCAATGAAGGCGCCCTCGGTGAAGTCATCCTGAGGAGCGTTGTTACCGTTGTTAGGAGTAGTCATGACCTGAACGCCGTAGCTCTCCAGAGAAGGACCCCAGGTGAAGGGAGTACGTCCGGGGCTCTGCTTGCCGTAGAGGATGTCGACAAGAGAGTTACCAGACTCCTGACCAGGGGTACCAGCCCAAACAATGGCAGAGATGTTGGGGTGGACGGCATAGTCCTTCAGGATGACGGGACCAGTCGAGTGGATAACAACAACGGTCTTGGCGTTGTTGGCAGCAACTGTCTTGATGAGGTCATCGCCGTTCTTCCACAGGGTAATGTTCTTGCGGTCGCCCTCATTGCCATCAGGGTGGAGGTAACCCTCACCACTGTCCGAGTTAGCAAAGACAATGGCGATGGCCTCGGGCTGGCTGACGAGAGACTGGATGGCAGAGGTGGCGTAGTTGTTCAGAATGCTCTCATAGCGAGAGCCATCTTGGAGAGCCTGGTTCTGGATCGCAGTGTCAGGGGTAACGAGGTAGGGGAAGTTGGTGGTACCGGAACCCCACTCCATGGCAAGAGTGCCATCATCACAGCCGCGGTCACTGCAGCCATTGGGACCAGCAGGGTTGGAGCCAGCATCCTCACCGATGACGGTAAGGAACTTGGGCTTGTTGAGGGGCAGGATACCGTTGTTCTTGAGGATAACGGTTCCCTTGGCACCAGCCTCACGAATGTGGTTAGCATGATCAGCACGGACATCGACACCGTAGTTGACCTTCTCCCAGTTCTCATTGACGGCAGCCTGAACGTAACCAAACTCGCCATCGGTCCAAGAATCAAAGTTGGTATCAATAAGGTTGTTAATCGACTTGCCGACCTTGAAGAAGGAGGCCATGATACGCATGACCATGTCGTCGATACGCCACTCGGGGACAGTACCGTTGAGGACGGCAAGGGTCAGGTTGCTTCCGAAGTAAGACGCACCGGTGTTGAAAAGGGTATCACCAGGCATGGTCATGTCAAGACCGGCGGCAGCGGTCGAGACACCAGCGTGCTGAGCCTGCCAATCGCTCATGACGAAACCTTGGAAACCGTACTCCTCCTTGAGCAATCCGTTGAGGAGCTTGGAGTTCTGGCAGGCGTACGAGTTGTTGACCTGGTTGTATGAGCACATGATGGAGCCAACACCAGCTTTGACAGCATCCTGGAAAGGCCAGCCGTAGACTTCGTGAATGGTCTTGTCGTCAACGTTAGACGACAGGGCCTCCTTGATGGGGTATCCGTAGCCGTTGGCCTCTCCGACTTGGCGGAAATGCTCCTGTTCGTTCAGGAGGAAGTGCTTGGCGCAGGCCACGGTACCAGCATTCTGGATACCAACGACAGTATCGGCAAGAGCCACACCGGCGAGGTAAGGATCGTTTCCGAAGCCCTCGACGTTACGGCCTCCGTTGGGATTGCGGCCAAGAGGACCGGCAACAGGTCCAAGAAGAACATCAACACCCTTGTTCTTTGCCTCAGAGCCCAGGGCAGTGCCACGGTCAACCCAAAGGTGTCTGCTCCAACTGGCGGCGGCAGTCAAGCCAGTAGCGAAAGCACTGTTATACCTGTTGAATCGGAGACCAAGGGGACCATCCTGCATGCAAAGAGATCGCAGGCCCAGGCGAGGGACGGTACCAACGTTTCCAACACACTTCTCACCCATCCAACTAGAGCAAAAGTTAGCACAACTCGGCTGGCATAGCAAGGCAGAATCAAATGAGCTTACCCGACACCGGTGGTGAGGTTGACCTTCTCCAGCAGAGTCAGGCCCGAAACAAACTCCTTAGCCTGAGCATAGGCCTGCTCCCAGCCCGGAGCATTGGGGTCCATCCATGGGGAGGGATAGAAAGGAGGCGAGTACGCCTCGTTGGAGTGAGGAGGAGGGTAGGGCTGTGGGTTCGGAAGAGCGTTAGCAGCTGCAAAGTCCAAGATTGTTGCCGTAGAGGCGGCCAAAAGAAAGGATGTCTTCATGGTGAAAAAGAGTGACGGCTGGGTGCGCCTTGAACAGCAGAGAGACGAGGGGGGAAGGGAAAAAATGAGGGACAATCCCGTTGATTAAGAGATATACCAGGAGCAGTGAACGCGGTAGAAGCAGCACGAGGCAGTGCCAATTGATGGTCAATGCCAATGCTGCTTGCTTCTAATTCAACTGCGCTGAATCTTGCATTGTCAAGGGAAGGTGGAAATGATTAAAGGGCATCGTTGAGAAATAGGGGCAGTGAGAACCAAGACCTCGCGACTTGACGTGTTTATGCAAGTGCATTGGCACGAAGAGTCAATGGACTGCTCGGTCAAGCAAGCAATCCTAAGTCCATCAAGGGAAGTTGTGCATATACAAACAATGGAAGAGGAAAAAGGGAGAGAGTCAATGTCTCAGTGCAATTGGCATGCAAAAAAGCAACGTACATTGGCATCTGCCACTGCCGCCAAAAGGGCGGCAGCAAACACGGACAGCGGCTTAACCATTGTGTTGGATTTCCGCGACCAAGGTATTCAGGATCGGCGGTTGGCGACGAGGATTTCGCTTGAAGAACCGGAACTGCTGTCGAGGAGGGCGAGGGAAGCCCAGCATATATAGTCCGTGGCAGAGTCACATCGTCAGCTCATCCACGCCGATGGGCCAACTTTGATTCCCGCCCTGTGCTCCGTTTCTCGCCCATTCTCCATTCTTTGATCTTTTCGTCATCCCTACACTATTCTCATCGACGGTGCTGCAGCTAATGCCCATTCTCGGCCTTTGTCCTGTAGCTCAACGTCTCTCTCCGCCTATTCCCCCTGTTCACGAGCTAAGGTCCTTGGACCCTGGCCCTGGACAACTTGGCCATCCACGGGGAAGCAGAGTGGAGGAGCAGCAAGCAATCTCTCGTCGCCAGCTTCGGCCCCACCGTGCCAAGGCCTGCGATGGCACCGAGTCGGCAGGGATCTGGACGAGCTCGAGAGAGAGCTCCATGCGTACAGAATACCTACTCGTACTGGTAGCAGCATGTCGTGGTAAGCCGTCCTGGTGAGAATGATGGCGGGCGCCGGTGTATTCTGTACCCCGTCAAACGGTGTGCGACGGCATGCACCTGGAGCTTAACGGACTTGTACGAGGTGCATAAAGGAGCCCGATGCTGGGCAATCCAATGCTACCGTACGTGGACCCTGTGGTGGTCAGTTGTGTCGATCGCGATGACATTCCGGGAAGCAGAATGATGTACTAATGTATGGAATAATCGTACCTCTGTAATGACATACTGCGACTACAAAAATTCCGGGTAGAGTAATTACAGAGATCCATTATGACAGAAGTGGTCAGTCATCGGAAGACGGATTATATCGATCGCGCACCATACAAGGTACGTAAGTAAGGTATTTACGGTTAAATGATTATGCTCCTAGAGGAGGCGCTTTTAGCTCCAGGTACTCTGCATTGTACGGCTCATAGCGCCGCGGGTACTTACAAGTACACGTACCACAGCCGCTATGCCGCTCGCACAATAGTGCCGGTGTTCAGCGCCTTCAAATCAGCTGCCAGCGAGTGCGCACGCCACATCCAATAGGACAGAGAACAGCCCTCCATGTATCTGTACACAGCATCAACTGGTACGAAATGCTCTCTACATTGAGCCCCTGTGGCTGAACGCCAGCCCAATGGCATTCGCTGCCCCTTCACGGGAGCTCATTTCAATGTCTCTCTTTCATATCACGACAGCTTCAATTTGTCAAAGAAGCAGCCTTTGATACTCTGCCACTGCTCAGCATAGCACCCCCAACATTACATAGCATAGACTTCTATCGCGCACCCCGTACACCTCGTGCTAGCCAAAGCGGTGGACGTGCCTATGATCGCGTATTCGGAGAAAGGCGAGAGAACACGCTACTGTACATACTCTTCATGGCATGTCCCTGACCGAACACACCACGAAGCACTACTAGGGTGACAACCCGAGAGTGCCAGAACGCTTTCGAGATTCTAGAGACTGAGGAGGGTTGCATCGCTCAGGCACTGGACGAGGTTCCGCTCTACAGCCCGCGGGGGAGTCCCGGAGCAGTTGGACAAGACAATGGCTAACAGCATTGGGCCTCGTCCCGCATAGCCAAGCTGTGGCAACTGGTAGAGTCGGAGAGAAGGGCCGATGAGCCATGCATTGTTTTTTTTTCTCAGCACCATCATCTGGGCTCTCTTCCAAGGCTCAACTCATGATGGCCCTCGGCTGCAAACCGACATCCCATCATGGCCACACCTCTATGCACGGAGCACTTTTCCGCCTGCGGGGCGTCTTCCTGGGTTCTTTGTAGTATCCTGGGTCCACGGTCACGAGGAACTATTGCGCCTTCTCCATCGACGCCTTCCAGGCCCATCGAGCAACAAGTTTTGATATTTCCGATCTACGATGGATCGTTTCATTGCTTTAGAGCTGTGGCATTGGTTCCTGCGCACCAATATCGGCGAAGAGGCCGGGACGTGATGGGGCCTTTTCCAGCTCGGCGGAAGAGGACCGGCCAAGCGAGAGATGCTACTGTGTAGTCAGCGGGTCAACGCTGGCACAGGCGCTCTTGGATTGGACGGACGGCTGGTAGGCCGTTTTTTGATGCCGTGTTATGGCAAATGGCATCGGGAATAACAGAGCCGCAAGAAGAGATTTGGACGGGTAAGGAATCTCAACGGTTCATCGTCGCGGCCGTGCAAGTATTCCGGACTTTCACAAGCAATACGATTGCTATGGCTGAGCATTCGTGCTGATGTTACAACAGGCACAGGCACAAGACGAGGCGAGGTAGCATACATGCTCAAATGCAACGGTGGCGAGGCGACAGCAGCAGGCTCAGGCCATGAGCCCACGGTATCCCGCTAGAATGGAACGCTGTCGACAAAACAAACAAATTTTGCAGCTCTGCGGTATGTTCCCCCCATGCTAGGTTGGCTAGTACGTAAAGTTGTCCGTAACCTTGACTTGTTAGTACCAGACCAAGCAAGCAGGCCGTCAAGCGACTTTGAGGCCCGCTGATGAGCATCTTGGGGTGGTATTTTTGCATGGACCCGCTGCGGAGCGTCATCATCGTGGGGATCAACTCCATATCCATCCCATCTTAGTGGCAAGCCCCCGGCCACCGGCTTTGTGGCCTCTCCCGGGCGCCACTCAGGCACCAAGTCCCGGCCTCGTCTGTTAGTCAGGCTTTGGGGAAACTCCCGAAGCTCATTAAACACCATCCTAGCTGGAGCGGCACATGGCTAAGATGTTTCATGTGGCTACTGACAATACGAAGGGAGACGTGCACCCTCACGTGGTACATCAAGAAAAGATACGATGTCGTGCTTCCCATTCTCCAAAGGATTCGACTTACTTGTTCTGAATCTGCGTCTCCAAGGCTGGTTCCTTGTGAGAAAAACTTGAACAAAGAAAACAGCAACAAATGAATGCCGATCAAGGCGTTGACTCCGCTCCCGCATCGTCTCCCCGCATTTACCCCGATGCCCCGACTACTAAATGCCTGGGGACTCCCCTTCTTTGATTCCTTGTTTAGCGCCTCTTTGTTCGGGCCGTTTTGCTTGCACGCAAAAAGACCATCGGGGAGTTTCGCCAAATCCCTTTTGCTCTATTCTCAAATAGGTATCTGAGAACTTTTCCACCAATCCGGATGACTGCTGAGGCTTCACTACCCCAAAAACTGCCTGCTATACTCTAACAGTTGTTATGCAGATTGGAGGAACTACCAAGTGCAAACTTGCTCAGGCATTCTCCAACTACGACTGGATTAGCAGATCTTGGATAACCATATTCAGCACGCTGTCTCGTTGTATCGTTGCATCGCTTCACGGGGGCTGACAGCCAACACGTGTGAAGCGGAGAGCTCCCCTAACCACCATGAACCCGAAAGGGTAACCAAACCCAGCAAGCTGTATGCTCTGCTCGGTGCATGGCCATACCAGGCAGGCACAGACTCAGGTCTGGCAGCTCCAGTACCGGTGTACTCATCTCACAACACCACCTCCGGGACCCCGTTCCGCCGGGCCCGGGAAAATTTTGGTAGCCTTGACAAGACAATGTCTCTTACCATTATAGGTTAACTGGAATAAGCAGTGACGGGGGGCAGCCTGGTGATGCCGTGCTTGGGAATCATTCGGTCATCTGGGCTGGCGTTCCTCAGCCTTGGGACGAGTTCGGCCCGTCTCGTTTGTCCAGTATGCATGTATATGCTTATACTACGCATATTATGCCCATGCCCTTTTTTTCAGCTTCCTTCAAACCGGCCGCACGGGATACTCAATTCAACTAGCCTCTCCCTTCATAACTGTAGCCAAGCTTGGTCTTTCACCGAGGACCGGAGCTAGCTCATCCACGGAGCGCAAAAAGTGGTCGGCCAACTGCATTGACATGTCTATTCAGGATTACAATTACATCTAGACTATTGCTATTCTATAGGTACTCTAATATTGACAAGAAACGCCGAACGGCTTCCGGGTGTGGCTGCAGACCGCCACGGCGCCACTGACAGCCCTTTGCATTTCCACTTTACAAACCAACATCCAAGCTGCACCTCTATCCAAATCAGGATCTTTTCGTTTCTTCGGTGGTTCTCTCGGCAAAGAGGAGCAGCAGCAAGATCCTTTCATTTGAGCTAGAGGTTCAGCTGGGCGTCAATCACCGCCTAGTAAATGCCAGGAATAATCCTCCATCGCACAATCTTCTTGTACTTGTTCCAATCCTCGCCATACTTGCGGGAGCACTTGACGTCGTCCCGTCCATCACGGTGGATTAGGAGGACTCCGAAGTACACGATATAGAAGTAGGTAATAAACATGCCCCAGCCCTTGGCTTCACCTTGAACCACTTGTCGGCCATCGGCCATGACAAAAGCCGGTTCGGCTGAAGACGCGCCAGCAGAAAGGATCTGGTATCCGGCGAGGCCTGTAGGCAGGCAGTATGGCCATGCCTGGATCCAATCGCCAAAGTAATTGATGTGACGGGCGATACCCCACCAACCTGTGGTGAGAAGCTTGCTGCCGGTCTTGGTCTCGATGTATTTGAGATGAGCAACGCTTGGGTCGCTGGGGTTGGTGCGGAAGACATTCTTCTGGCTGTTGGCGGATCGGAAGATGAAGAAACCAAGGCCAATGAGCGAACCGGAGACGAGAAGCCCAACGGGGCCGAGCGAGCGAGGATAAACAGACAGGTACCGAGTCTGAAGGGAGTAGACAAACGGGACCCAGACAAGGTCTCCGAATGATAGCATCATGCCGAAGCCGTCAGTGGTGATGTCCATGGTGGTCAAGATGGCCGCCTCGTTCACCCACGAGTCAATGATGTACAGGGCTTGCACAATGGTGATGCAGACAACACTGTCTGTGACGAAACCATAGTTGCGGTACTGCTGGGCGCACCAAGAGCAGTTCAAGATGATCCATCCCATCATGCCGGGTCGAAGCTCGCACCACTCCTTCAGGTCGACCTCTCCAATAAGGGGGATCGTGACGCGAGGGTTCAGCTCGCGTCCGATGTACCAATCATACAGGATGTTTCCCGTGTGTCCTCCGGCGGCCAGCTCGCGGTTGTCCTTGTTGCCAGCTTTTACGCTGAAGCTTCGGATATAGACAAAGGTGGCCATGCCGTACGAGAGCAGGATGCTCGCGGTGAGGAGCTGGACGTAGTTGTCGCTGATGAAGGTCCAGACGGGGAACTCTGCACCCTGGGCGATGGTTCCGGCGGCAAGCGCAAAAAGAGTCGCCATGTTGGAGTACATGGCTGTGACGAGGTTAGCATGATAGCCCGTATATGCGTGTCACATGCAATTGTTTTTTTCTCTCATATGACATACTGTTGAATCTGTATTTGAGGCGGCCGCCAGATCGCAGTTCTGTGCCCTCCACCTCGGCGGCAGGGAGAATCGCGTATAGAATTAGGTTGAGAAGGTAGTATGCCGCCAAAGCGCCGGACGCCTTCCAGCTAGCCAATCCCCAGATTCCATCCTCAGGCCAGCCAACCTCGAGCTTCAGCTGGTCGATCGAGAGAGTCTTGGGGCTCAGGAACGAGGGCGCGGGACAGCCCGAGACGTCGTTGCAGGAAAAGGTGAAGAGGTAGACGAGAACGGGTAGGCCGAAGGAGATGCCAAAAGCCCCGAGCCTGTGTGAACACGTTAGAATCTCGCGACCCTTTTATCTTTTCTTTTCCACAACTTAGAGATTGCGACTTACGGTCCACCAAATTCATAACCGTGAGGCTGCTCGGCGGCAGCTGGTGATGCTTTGCCCATTGTGACACGTCGATGCGAAGCTTCAAAAAAAGCTACTCCAGCACTTTTTCCCCTTTGACGATACGGTCGGTGCCTTTTAACACAATCTCTCCAAGGAGGCTTAGACACACACAAACAAAAGAAAAAAGGGGACACTGCCTCAAGCCATTGGGCAAGTATGACGAATTTCCAAAAGTTGGTGTCGGGAGTATACGCTTCCGAGTCGTGTCTTGTGAGTACACGCTTCGAAATCGTGTTCGTGTGGATTGGTATTCTTCCGACTCAGGTAAGCTTGGCTCGGGTTCCTGGTGGGCTAGACCGAAACGGACAAACACATTACCCGATCGGCGTGTAGTTGGCGACGATCTACGTCATCCAGGAACCCGCCAACCAGAGGGCTAGACGCAAATCAAGATCCCGTGACTTGACGACAACTTGCTTTGCCCAGGTATCGTTGCGCTTGAGGCTGGCGGGCTGCGAGGCTGAGACCATTTACATCACCCAAAACTCCATTCCTTTGAAGTACCACGTCGCGGATTTTCCTGTTGCAAGCTACTAGGATCAAGTTGTGAATTTGCTCCCGCGTTGCAACAGCCACCGGCCTTTGCTCAAGACATTGTCGCTCGTTTTGTCTCTCCGTGTCTCACATCAAGCGCCCCCCGTATTACGCGGCAATTGATGATCGCGCAAGCATCGCAAACTTGACAGCCCCTCGAGGCCGCCACTCTCTTCCATTACCACCCAGTTTTCCCAAAGGATCCTGTTCAGCATGATCCCTTCAGTCTCTCAGTTCGCGTTGCTTCTGGCCACGGCCGCTGGCGCTGTCAACGCCGCCGCTGATACTCC
Source organism: Trichoderma camerunense (assembly GCF_050948025.1). NCBI lineage: Eukaryota > Fungi > Ascomycota > Sordariomycetes > Hypocreales > Hypocreaceae > Trichoderma > Trichoderma camerunense. The sequence continues at coordinate 1,740,858 of NW_028145364.1, forward strand.
CTCAGCGACGGCGCCTCCGCCGGCCTGTACGGCAACCTCGTCCACCACTGGTGGCTTCTTCGACCTGCGACCAGATACCGCGGTGTTGCCACCGGATAATGGAAAGACGCGCGGGTCGGGCATTTACAAGGATTATCACGCTCGAGGCTGGGACTATGGCAAGAACTTCACGCTCAACATCTGCGGTGCTGTGGTTGATCCCGTTGGCGATGTCGTCGGATTGAAGGAGAGCCAGTGGGCCAATGTTAGCGCTTACTACACCACTCACAACAGCGTCTACTCGATTGGGTTTGTTTGAAGCTTTTGCATTGCATCGCAGTCGGTTCCGCGCGCTAATAGTCGATGCAGATCTCTATCACTGGACTTGCATAGCCGGGGAAGAAAATTGGTTCTGCAGTACACCGGCGGATCGCCGTGTGGGGAGAGCAAGTCGAGCCCAGATAACGATGACGATTATGATTATGACAAGCGGGGTGCGAAACGCTACGACGAGGGCCTTTCATCGCCTGGCCACGCCCATGCGGTCGAGACGATTGATCGCGACGGCAGCACTGCCAAGGTTAGACGGAAGTCGGCTACAATTTCTTTTCTGTGCGATCGGGACCCCGGGCAGACTACCGCGGTTTCATTTGTCGGCGTCGATCCCGATGAGTGCTCCTACTTCTTTGAAGCCCGATCCGTGCACGCCTGCGCCCATGCTGAGCCGCACAAGCCCGGCAGCGTGGGCCCCGGCAGTGTGTTCGGGCTGATTCTTGTCATTGCCGTGCTTGTGTACATCCTCGGCGGCGTCTTCTACAATCGCACAGTCGCGCACGCCCGAGGATGGCGGCAGCTACCCAACTACAGTCTGTGGGCCGGTATTGGGGGCTTTTTCAGCGTGCGTCCTTCCCGGCCCAAGGCGGGGCTGCCTTTCCACTAATGTAAGCGTGTAGGATATGTTCATTATCTTGTTGTCAACCTGTGGACGCCTCTTACCGAGTAGGAGAGGCTACCAGCATCTTGGCTCTAGCCGGAATAACGAAGCGGAAAACCGATTGATAGACCAGCTAGACGAGGAGTGGGACGACTAGAGTTGGCATTTGCGGGCTCTCTCTCTTTTCTTTTTATTCAGCTTTTGTCTGGCGTTTTCATGCCGGATTCTTTAATCTTCGTAGGGAATTGCTGTTCCCATTTGGATGTACATATATACGTGTCTCCTTTTGTTTTCTTCTTCTCCCTTTCCGCTTTTTACTTTTAAACTTGACACCTTTTCACGGCATTTATGGCGTTTTGTCTTTGTTGGAGCGGGTAGGATATGCCAAAGTACGTGGATCGAAAATTTTTGGCTTCAAATACCTGCTTTGCTAGGAGGAATATGGAATAATATGCAGGGTCACGATTTTGGATACCTGCTTTGCGGTACGAGATTGTCACGGGATATGAGGAAAATAAGACTTTAGTTTACAGGTAGAGCAATGAAGGCAGGCACTCTATTGTTTTCTTCCCATTTACGATTCATACCTGGTTTGGCTGTCAGAGGGTTATTCTGAAGAGTATGCGGTGAGACGTGTAAGCCCACATTAACCTTCCTGCTTGACAGACAAGTTGCGCCATATCACATCTAGCCCATGGGAACTGGAGATTCCGAATGGAGAACAGTGAATTTGGATCATCTTGGGCCCGAGAAAGGCGATCCCGAATATGATGGGTCGAATGCACGACTGTACGCCAGAGGGCCGTCGGTTTCTGGAATATGTGGGTAGCCGGAGGTGGCGATGGGTGGAAGAGGGCATGTTTGCGCAAAGATGAAGGATTGGGGTTGTTGAGACTATTCTGGATGATGATGATGCATCTTGTCCTTTAGCAATACATCTGACGAGGAACACCATGTTCATTGGTCCGTGTCAGATGCTATCAGCTTTGAATCACTCATTCTGCTACCCACTATTTCCATATGTACTCTTTTAGATAGATGATCGTAGAGCCATCTAATATCATCAGCACGTCCCGTGCAAACAGATGTTCCCTCTTAGACAGCCTCACCGCTCCGCATCCGAATGTGCTTCCCGCAGATAATCTCTACCCGCGGCTAGATATAGAATCATAATTAAAGAATATGTCATAAAATAAGTTACCTGCTTTTCTACAGTTTCCTCGCTTCCATCTTCTGTGAATGCTAAACTGCATGATGGGGTTCCATTGCAAGCACATAACGGAGTAGGCGATATGTTGTGCTATTTGACATGACACCATATGCATGATGGACAAATATTTTGCGTCCTGCTGTGCTATTTTCTGCAATTCGGAGTTTGTGCTTGTTGGCTGGGAAAATGCCGTGCAACCTGCGTGCGCTCGGTTACCCGGGCTGAGACCTCTCTGTATAACGCGATTCAGCTGATGAATGGGGCGAACTGTGGTAACCAGATGGAGATACGGAGAAGAGGAGACGGCAAAAAGAAAAAGGTTGGGGTGGATGATGAAAGCTTTGACTGCACGTTTCCTTTACGCTTCCTATGGTAGTGATGGTGGGCTTGGTCTGAGCACACAGGGAGAAGCTCAGACTGGTCTCAAGATGAACTTGAACTGTATTCAATAGATGGCATTGAAGAATTGCAATGAGGCTTGTAATATGGACTGAAGAAAACCCCGCAATATGACTGATTCTTTGTTTGTAGCTGTCCTCCAGGCCTTCGCAGGTATGTATCGTACAGTAGGTTGCAAAATGTGGCATATTCTAGAAGATCACCATCCTTCTATGCATAAATATGCACAGGGATAAACGCATGTCAGCTCCTGGTATCTTACTTTTGGACTGAGGAAGTCCACATACTCTGCCTCTCGAATATTCTTTACTTCAACACCGCTCCCCACTCATGCATGCCCCTCCACGCCTTTCATGCAGTCCTCCGACAAAGACACGGTTTGTTCCCGCTTGTTCAAACACTTCGTTTGAACCATCAGGGTTTAGCCACGTCGGCAATCCCAGGGTCCCAGCCGGACGATATGAATGTGGAGAGGCCGCGAGAATAAACAACGGCAGATCCAGAACCCCGGTCTTCGGGAAGAAGCGTTGACGGCCGCTAAGCCTGAATCGCTGAGGCCAATCTTCGTGTTGACAGTTGAGGCTTGACGTTGCCGTTCTAGGGAAGCGGTCTGTGCTGGGAGTGAGCAATTGAGTGATGTGATGCTGTGTTGCCATTTCTCCAGCTTTATTCTGCGACTAGAATATGCAACCCTTTCCCCTATTTCTGTCCCTTTTGTGTCAGATTGCTTGATTTGGAGGCTTTGTCGTGTTACAGGAAAGAGATCTTCTGGCGTACAATGTCAAGTTCGCCTCTGACATTTGGTGGCGCTGGGACTAAATGTTAACCTGGGAGTTTGGAGTTTCAGGGGTATGGAGGAAGATGGGTGGAGGAAACGCCTCTTTTGAGATGATTGAACGACTTCTGGCATACCGGTTTTGGATTTACTTGCATCTTCTTTAATCAAAGTTGTTATTGTCTGCATTTCCGGCAGCGGGAAGCAATGGCCAGTGGATCTTACGCTATCGAGATGATCGTAGGTGGATGGCGGGAAGCTGTGCAGGAGAGAAAGGGGCAAAGTAGAAGATTGAAGTGGGTTAGTATAATCTCGTAATAGTGTAAATCTAACTAAATCTAACTCTTTTATCATGGTATATACTTAGGAGTCATATGTGGTTAAATTTCAAGCTGAATTTTATATCATGTGGAAGATCGAAGCTCGACCAGGGCATGTGCACCTCGGACACTTAGTGTTGCCAAGTGACAGCAGCTCGAAGACTCTGTTATTGTCTGTCGAAACTCGTTGCCAGCTGTCAGGGCTTGAGCAGAGTACTACTTATTTTTCTCAAACTTCTTCCTCAGTGCAAGAAAAATATTTCTTTCTCCTTCTCCTTCTCGAGATTCACCACGCGTTCTTTGAGCACAACTTCTTCACCAACATTCGTAGTTGTCTTCAAAATTGGACGAAGCCTATTCTATTCGTTGTCACATTTTCCTTCTCAAGAAAGGAAACAATTTTCGACCTTTGCCTTTTCGACTTTTGTCCCCCCAAGCATCGCGTTTCGTTCGAGCAAGATTTGTTTTTGCTTTTTTGTTTTTTGTGACCCAAAGAGTCGCATCATCGTCAACAATCCCATCAGAAGATTCATCACATCAGAATAGTATGTCCATATGCTCTTCGTCTCTTCCCACTCCCAGCTTCCCTCTTCCCCACCGCGTATCTTCAAGACGGGAATTTACATCATCACCGTGCATAGCAGATCCATCTCTAACCATCATCACAGACCATGGATAATCAGGCAGCGGGTAGTGACGGTCAGTTAAGCTGGCTGGTCTTTTTTAGGCGGGAACAGACGGACTTACTTGTAAAAACAACAGCAGGTAACCCATCAGGCGGGAACGAAGCCTTCCCGGGAGGCCAAAGCTTTGAGGCAGCGCCAGGCTTTGGCAACGGTGATGGTACCGCACCTGTGTACCATCACCAATTTCATCCAGATTGTGAAGAATGCCGGAGACAGGCCTATCTTAGGCTTCAGCAAGAACAGTTTCTGGCGCCTCCCCAAGTGTGGGAATCGATGGATCCCAATGCGCAGTTCTATGAACTACGTCGATTAAACATGCCGGAAGACGAGTTCTTTCAGTCCCTGTCCGACTTTGAGGTATGTGTTGTTCATTCTTCTACGCCGTGTCTACCTTGGTGCATGGTGAATGCTATACTGACTTTGAATGACTACAGGACGTGAACTTTTTCAACCAGCCATACCTGGCCCAATTCCAGGAACACCAGCACCAGCAGGAGTACCAGCAGCACCAGCAGTTCGTGCCGTTGCTCCCAATGGCTGAGGAACAGCAACCAGCATTCGGGATGCAGAACATCCCAGATGAGGTCATCGAGCCTCTCCTGTTCCAGCAGGTAGCAACTGGTGAGGCCTTTGTGCCTACAACTTTCCAGCCAGCAGCATCTGAGCCCATGACGGTTCAGCCCGGAGTGTATGGGCCAGCTACGGCTGAGCCTACGATTTATATGCCGTCGTTTGTGCCTTCGGGTGTTGAGGCCTCAATCTATGAGCCTGCAGATTTTAACTTTAACACCTTACCTCATGGACCTGTGCCGCAGCCGATCCAGGGCGAGCCCTGGGCAATGACCCACGACGGCGGTCTCTTTGAGCCGACTCCTGAGGATGGCTTCAGATATGAAGCACCTGGCGAGGAACGCAATGTGTTTTCGTCTGCCGTCCCTCAGGTGAATGAAGCTACTACCAACATGGTCGGTATGCAGAACCCAGTTCAGTATGAACCACCAGTTCCCAATCAAACGTCAGTTCGACCCCCTCGCCGACTCCTCCCGTCCAACGGTCAGCGCGAATTGCCTGTTCACAGGCAGCCGGAAGGTCGTGCCAGGCGCATGCCCCTCGTTCAGCTATCCTCTGAAGAAAGCCTCGAAAGGGCTGAGAAAGACCTTTTCCTTATAGAATCGAGGCGTCAGAACATTTCCTACAAGGACATTAAGCGCCTTGGGAATTTCGCAGAGGCGGAGTCGACTCTGCGTGGAAGATACCGCACCCTAACTAAGGATAAGAAGAATAGGGTCAGAGACCCAAAGTGGACTGACATCGATGTGAGTTTATTCAGTGGTAGTAGTCATATCGTATCGTGCTCTAACGTTGCTGCCAGATCCACCTTTTGAAAGAAGCTGTCCGAGTGTTGGGACATGGTCTGCACCCTGATCGCGCCAAACTCTCCTGGATGGCGGTGTCGAGGTATATTACCAACCATGGCGGCAGCTATGAATTTGGCTTTTCGACTTGTCACCGTCGATGGCTTCAGCTGGAGGCAGACGGCCAATTGGAAGATACTGGTTACGATGATAGTTGGGGAGACGAGGATGAGGATGCCGAGACTCTGGCCGATGTCGAAGAGGAACGCAGTGATCATGATGAAGAGCAAGACAGTATCATGGCTGATGAGGACGATGAGGACGACCAAGAAAGTGAGGAAGAGAAAAAGGATCCCCGTCAGATGACGGAGGATGACGAAGAGGATAGCGAGAGCGAGAGTTCCAGCGACAGTGACGACGAAGATGCCGGCGTTCCGATCAAAGCTGAGATTAAAACGGAAGAAGAATGAAGGAACCTTGAGAACCCTCTTAAGTAACATGACAGCACAAAGAAGGCGCGCTTTGTTTCCTTTGTCTCACTTGGCACTTTGGGATTTTCTTTTATTAATTTTTCATTTGTTGCGTTCAGCACGCCATTCATGACGAGAACAAAGTCTCGCACAAAGGGAGTTTTAGGGAACAAGGTTTTAGGGAACAAGGGATGGGGAAATTTGCTTGCTTTTTCGGTTTTCATTTTGTTATTTCTTTGTCGCATTGTTCATTCTGCATTTGGCATGGCACACTTTGCGGTTTAGGCTTTGCCTTTCAGATTGCATCTCATACTTTGCATTTCGCATTGGCCAAAGACGCATACCAAGGGGTAGCAACATCACGGATACGGACGGATACGGATGCGGAAGGACAAACAGACAGAGGCGCAGAATTTCATGTTAGAGTCAATATTTCATCTCTTCTTCTAATACATGGCTCTTGAAGTCACTTGGTCTGCTTGCTGCTATAGTTTAACCTGCTCATCTATGACCTCTTCCCGTGGAACACCGATATTCTTTAGTACGGCAAGCAATTCGCTTGGGCTCTTCTTCAAGGCATCCCACTCTGCTTCGCTCTTCACCAGTGCTGTCCCTGCTAAGAGAGTGCCGTTTAATGCGAGGGATCCAATTGGTGAGGATGTTTCACTGCTCTTAATCTCGGAGCCTTCGCTTAGGCGAGGGCATATGACTATCGTGTCTTTTGTCATGGCCATGTTGTAGCTGATCCTTGCTTCTCCAGTGGTGGGAATTTCATCTGAGGCTGAACTTGTAGCTCCTGCATGCTGGGCGACTGCCTGGCACGCCTTTTTGTAGAGGCGGAGATAGGCGGCGTGGAGACTTGCTGGAGAAGTTTCGGTGCTGATGGTTTCTGAAAATGCAACAAAAGGTGTCTTTTCTAGTTTATCTGCCTGTTGAGCGAGCACGTCCCATGACAAGTCGGTGTCTAGACCGTCCTTCATCCGGGAAATGGGCAAGAGCTGAATGTGTCTATGAGGTTGGCTTGCTCCGGAGTGCTGGCCTCCATTGAAGAAGGCGAAAAGGCCATCATCATGTGATTCCTTTTCCGGTGAAGTTGAAGCTGAAGATGCTCCATCCTGCTTGGCCTGTTCATAGGCATCGATGCAGGCGAGTGTGGCTTCAAGATCGGCTTCCTCTAACAGATGCGTCTGCAGCTTGTACTCCTTTGTAGCGAGAATAAAGTGCTCCGGAACAACGGCAAATTTGTTCAAGACTAGGAAGTAGGATGGTCCCAAGTCTGTGATGAAGAGCGAGGCTGGAGGATTGGCAAAGGGATCAAACGGCTTGCGTGGCTGTGAGGCATCTGGAGGGGGGCCTTTGGGCTTGTTTGCCAGAGAGGGAGAGAATCGTAGTTGGAACTTGAAGGCGTGTTAGCCGTCGATTGATTTTTGTTTTTTATACTTTCTCATAGATTCAGTATATATGGAGAGAGATGGACACGTACGGGAATAGAATTGACATGGAGGATGGTGACTTGAGTGGGGAAATAGTGAAGTTCATTTGCAGAGAGGGCTTTGGAAAAGGTCGTCTTGACGAGTTCATGGAGGTTTGCGGGAGCTTTCAATCGCGACATTGTGGTGATGTAAAAACTGGTAAAGATGATCAGTTGGTAATGGCGTTTGTATCGAGATGGACGTTTTATAAGTAGGATTCCCTTTATTTTATGATGCAAGATGGATGACCTCGGAGAAAATGGTCCGTGCGCTATTATGAGAGATTGGACAGATGCCCCTCCATAGCAGATCGTCATTCAAAATGATAGCCCTGGAGCTCAAGAGTACATCAGGTAAGCAACAAATTTGGTGTTTCGTTTGTCTCTATTTCATGCTCAAACACTTAATCTGTGAGGAGGGTATTATTTATTAAGAATTCAATATGACTATCCTATCTTCTCAACTTGAATTTATACGATTCATGCTCGCATTTCTATCTATATTCCGGGCAAGCCAATCAATCCTCGAACAGCCGGTACAAATCTAGGCACATAATAGATGGTGTATATCCCTACGATGGCGGTCAAAAGCCCAGTAAGCTATGAAACGAGTTATTAGTTTTCTTTCTTTCGTTCTCTCTTCACATCTCATACTAAGTGACTCACCTTTTCGAACCACGTGTGAAAGTATATGGCTGTCATCAACAGCATCCACAAGTTCAATGACATGACACCTATGGCCGCCTTTCCTGAAATGTTGAACACGGCCTCTCCTTTGCCTTCTCCTATGGCCGTCTCCGACTCTACACTGGCGCTCTGAACAGTTCCGTCAGAAACCACGATGCCTCTCTCTTCGGCTAGCCATCCGCTGAATCTTAGAGCCGGCCAGCCAACTTCCTGCATCAAAAACGCAGTGCCCAGCACTAGAAGAAAAACGTGCCCCGAGATGTCGTGGCCTCCTTTCCATTTGCCCCCAGCCGCCTTACACGCTACGGCCGTCAACATCTCTTTCACGGAACCATCTCCCATGGCAACCTCTCGCTGAGCCAGCTCGCATTTGCCGCCAGTCCACCGAAAGCTGCGGTCAATAATGGGCGGGCCAAAGAACCACTGCGTGACGAAGAACCACCAGCCCGTGACGGCCACCCACCGCAGCCCCGCGCGGATTCTCCTCATCAAGACGACTGCAGGCGGCGTCTTGCCGGTGGGCTGCACGAGGAGGGAAAAGACAAAGGCAAAGGTGATCCATCCCCAGCCTCGTTTGACGTAGAAGACGTTGAAGACGTTGTTCTTGCGGGCAAAGTAGCCGGGCGACTTGCTCGGGTCTTGGTGGTGCGACTGCGACACGTGGTCATATTCAGCGGCTCGGATGTCGGGCGAGAGGACGGAGAAGATGGTGCCGAAGACGAGGATCGCGGGGAAGATGCCGAGGGCTATTCGCTCGAGGGGAGTCGGGAGATACGGCGGGTTGTGTCTTAGGACCTGGTTCTTCCCCTGGTCCTGATCGGGGCTCGTAGAGGCGGCCATGTCGCTGGAGATGGAATTGTTGGGATCAGAGTTGGATATGCGGCGTCGCGATGCCATTTGATGCTGGACAGGAGAAAGGAAAGAAAAAGAGGGAAATAATCTAGTGGCTCGCAGAAAGACGAGAAATCAACGTGTTGCGATCATATAGAATGGCGAGGGAATGTGTGAGGTTTATGCGATGGAGCTTGGAAAGTAGCTGTCACTGCAAGGCTGAGAACTTGGGCTGTGAAGTGTATGACGTCGCCGAGGCACTAGAAGTTGGAAGATTCTGGGTTGCCTGTGGAGATGATTTAGTGGCGATTACTTTAGGCACACGTCTTGATGATATCAATATGCTTGTTATCTATCCATTGGTCTGATCTTCTCCTGGATATTGTATTGCTTGGGTTATTACCGCAAAGGTGTTTTGTTCGTACCCGTCGAGCTATCTATCTACATTAGTAGAGGCATCAGTGATGAAGACATGTGATAATGACAAGTGCCGTAAGCTTGGGTATTTGGGTATCATCAATGAGCAACACTATAGCACATAAGGATAGTTTCAATTACTCAATGAATTGAATGTATTGTACTTCCTCTTTTCAGTTTATTTTGCATATTTTCAAAATATAGAATTCAAGCTCAACCTTTGCTAGCATCATGTAAATCCCAACGGTTTTCTCTTGATAATTTGCAGGGTAATCAAGAAGTCCCAAAAAGGACCGGCGGTGGATACTGGTCCCTGCCCCACTATTCTAGCCTTGCGGCAGGAAATTCTCTGATCCAAAAAGTTTAGCCGCCGCATCGCAGCATCTCGAGATTTCTCTTGCACCTCGAATCTCGAGATTTCAGGCCGCGGGATTCTTCAACATCTCCAATGCCAACATGGCGGCCGCTGACGAGGCTCCTGTCGCTAGTGGCGCGCCCACAACCGAGCGCAACGATGCAAAGCCTTCAGGCGACAACCAGAATAAGAAGCCTGACAACGGCCGTGGGAACAAGGGAAAGAAAGGCGACAGAGGCCGTGGAGAATGGAGGTGAGATTATACCAGTTTTATTCTTTTGATTAACAATTGGTGGGTTGGCCGCATTTACCAACGGCGCTGATCAGACTGTAGCCGCACAAAGGTAGACAAGCGGAAGCGCAATGACGAGTATCACGAGTACAAGCGCCGCAAGATCAGCGACATTGACAAACCCAAGGCGAACCCCTTCTCTAAGGAAGAGATTGAGGCCGAGAGCCGTCGGCCGAAGCGCAAGGTTGCCGTCATGATTGGATATGCCGGCACGGGCTACAAGGGCATGCAGCTTAATGGCGAAGAGGAGACGATTGAGCGTGACCTCTTCCGGGCCTTTATCAAGGCTGGCGCCATCTCAAAGGCCAACGCAGACGACCCGCGAAAGTCGAGTCTGGCCCGTTGCGCTCGCACAGACAAGGGCGTACACGCCGCAGGCAACGTCATCAGTCTGAAGCTGATTATTGAGGAGGATGACATTGTCGACAAGATCAACGAGGCTCTCCCGGCTCAGATCCGAGTCTGGGGTATCCAGCGAACCAACAACAGCTACAACTGCTACCAGTACTGCGACTCGCGCTGGTATGAGTACCTCATGCCTAGCTATTGTCTTCTCCCCCCGCATCCGCAGAGCTTTTTGGGCAAGAAGCTGGTTGAGATCAACAAGGAGTACGGCGCCGAAGAGGAAACGAACGCACGACTGGCCGATGTCAAGAACTTCTGGGAGGAAGTGGATGAGAAGGAGATCAAGCCCATTTTGGCCCGACTAGACCCAGAGACCAGAGCCGCTGTTTTGGAGAGCCTGCACTCCGAACAAGCCTCAGGAGAGGCGGAGACAGAGGAGACCAAAAAGGCCGACAACGAAGAGCCCGCTGAGTCTGCTGAGCCCGCTGCTGCTCAGCAAGAGACAGCCAAGGAAGAGGAAGACTATGTCATGGTCGACAAGGATCAGCCGTCTGCAGAAAACGCCGAGCCTGTCGCTACCAGCGAAGATGCCGCTGCTCAAAAGCCGACAGTCGTTCTCGAGACGGTCCAGCCCAAGCGCCGCGAGTTGGGACCCGTGGACTTTGCCCTGCGCGACATCAAGGCAGCGTACATTGGCGCTAAGCGTGCGTATCGCGTATCGCCTGAGCGCATCCAGCGACTGCAGGAAGCCCTCAACAAGTACGAGGGAACCAACAACTTCCACAACTACACCGTCCAGAAGTCACATGGTGACCCCTCATCAAAACGACACATCCGGTCGTTTGTGGTGAACCCCAAGCCCATCATCATCGGCGACACCGAGTGGCTCTCGCTCAAGGTCCACGGCCAGAGCTTCATGATGCACCAGATCCGCAAGATGGTTGGTCTGGTGACTCTGATGGTGCGGTGCGGAACCTCGCTGGACCGCATCACGGAGAGCTATGGCCCCAAGAAGATGGCTATTCCTAAGATGCCCGGTTTGGGTCTGCTGCTGGAGCGGCCCGTGTTTGAAAACTACAACAAGAGAGCAAAGGAGACGCTCGGACGGGAGGACATTGACTTTGACAAGTACAATGAGAAGCTGGAGGCTTTTAAACAGGAGCAGATTTACTCGCGCATCTTTGGCGTCGAGGAAAAGGAGAATTCGTAAGTCTACCCCCTTTCTTTGTTCATATCATGAAAGGGGGCATAATCTAACATTATCTGAATAGATTCCACAGCTTCTTCACGCAGATTGATCAGTTCAGATCGAACCACTTCCTGTGGCTGACTGCCGGAGGCATGAACGTGGCGACAATTGATAAGTCGGGCGGAAAGGACGTTGACAAGCAGCTGGGTGACGAAGATGAAGAGGATCCTGAAGGCGGAGAGGGTTAAAACAATGTAGCTATAGATTTTTAGACTCTTGTGTCTATGATTCTCATGTCCATTAAGGGCTCTTTGGCGTTTATCAATGGGATATCCTTTTTTCTTTATTTTGTGTTTCAGAGTCAAATTAGCACTCGACGATGGTTGGGTGGTATCTGTCTACACCTCTATGAACGTGAAACCCAACTCCTAAATGCAATCCCAACGCCTAGTAAACATAACACGCAAGTCTCCTGTCAATATCATCGTCCGGCACCAGTCGAGGCGGCAGCGGCAGCGGCAGCAGCAGCCGCCGCCGCAATGGTGCTCTCCATCTCCTCCCTGACCAGCGGCTGCCACGTCCCGCCATTGCTCTCCGCCAGGCTCTTCATCTTGGAAGCCTCCATCTGGTTAAGCAGCTCCGACACACGGTTGACGTCCTGATCGAGCTGCTCCTCCTTCTCTTTGCGGTCGCTGTCCTCGGTGCCGAGTGGGCCAAAGATCCAGAGCTCCTTGATTTTGCGGGAGAGGGTGAGGAATTCTTTGATGGACGTGTACTGTTCGAGAAGGTGAGCCCTCTGGCAAGGGTGATTTTGAGATGGGGAAATTTGTATGACGTGAAGGAGGGGGAGAGAAGGGGTGAACGTACCAGTCCGTCGAATTCCATTTTGATGGAGATGCCGGTGACGGCCATGGCTTCGGGGTTGGCGTTGTTGCGGTCTTGTTCTGCTTGGACGGTGGCGAGCATCATGAGGGTGCGGTAGCGGGTGAGGATGTCGGCGACGAGGCGGTTGTGGTTGTCTGTGAGGTGGATATGAGATGAGATGCAATGAGAATATGAGGCTATAGGTGTATATGCGAAGATTTATACGAGGATAAGAGATGAATGTGTCATATCAAGATGCGTAGAGTTTGAGTGACATGGTGAGGACTGGCTGTGAGTAGAGTATATAGCTAGCCAGGCATGTTCATGATGGGCAATGCATATGGAAATGATGTAAATGATACCATGGAATCATGGCCAAGTGAAGCACTGTGAAACACCGTTGAGAGGTGATGCCATATGGACGGCTTACCCATCAGATTGGACGAGGCTGGCTGCGAGCGCTCCATATTGGTCGAGGCTGCTTAGAGCAGGGCATGTAAGAGAAAAGGCTGATGATGATGAGTAATGTGTCGTATCAGAGATCAATGACAGATTCAACGTCGTTCCGGTTCTGTGCTAGGCTCGATGCCTGTCGTCTGTCGAAGTTGCTTGGACTGGAGCTCAAATGGTTTGTCGCGACGAAGCGAGTCTAGCGAAGGCTGAGGCGAGCAGAGGGTGGGGCTGGCGGTCTGGCGGCTAAGCACTCAACTGAGTTATAGTGCGTTTGGGGGGGATCCGTCGTTTAGGTTCAGTGTGGGCAGGGTTATGGCGGGGATCAATTCAAATTCTCAGCACTACTGTAGAGCGTATTCAGGGATCCAGGTCATCGGGTGTTTTGAATGCTACAATAAGCACCTAATACTCGTGGACTACATGTAATGGAAAACAACTTGAGCAATAACATATAATACCTTGAAGAAACTAGGAAACCAATTCATTATGAGAGCTCAACGCACACACCCAACTGGCCCGTCTGTTACATCAGTTGCATCCCATCAGTTGCATCCCATCAGTTGCATCCGACACAGCCAAGAGCGCTTAACCGCCCAGTCACGCAACTCGTCGACAAACTAGGTACATGTATGCGAGTCTTACCGCAAGTCCGGTAGCTGCATGTGCCAACATGAACACATCAGTCAATGTATGACTCCAAGTTGGCGGATCAATGCCCTAGTTGAAAGCAGTGCCCTGTGCCGCCTCTGCCTTGTGCCTCATTCATGGATGCGGATCCTTCTGGAGGTTGATCCATCCAGCAAATGTCGCACCCCCTGCAGCAGCTACTGTACTCGCTCGCCCCCTCCTGCTCTCTTGGCTCCCCTCTTGAATATGGCTGATGCTACCAAAAAAAGAAGAATCTGTGGCAGTGTTGCTGCATCTGCGAGGCTCTGAAGCTCCGAGGCAATACGCTTGCATCTCCCATTGATGGTTGCTCCATTACATGTATACCAGCTGTCACTATTTAGCCGCCTACATGTACTAAGGAAGTGGAACCATCTAAAGACAATAGTCAACTCTGGAGAATAAAACAACACAAATAAAAACAGTCGAAGAAAGGGCCATTATAGAGAAGAAAGTCACGGCTTGGATTCTAACAACTAAAAAGCTAAAACACGACTCAAACGACCCGAGGAGAGGAAACTTGAAATCTGACCCTCCAACAGAGCTGCCCAAAACCACAACCCAGAGCCCCAAAATCCTCCGCATCTCACTCCCTGCAACAACTTTCGCTTGTCCATCATTCAACCTTTCCTACCCCCGGCCTCAAGATAGTACATACATGTGTCGATTCGCCGAAGCCCCACAGCCTGTCCTCACCCCCATTGGCCCGTCCACAAAGCTGAAAGCCCGAGCCATCTCTTGTGTGGGCTTTTTCACGCGGCATGGAGGTCGATCCTTCGCCTAGGAATTGAAAAGCCGCCCCAGCCAGGCTTTTGTGAGTGGCTGGCCCGGCTGCTTCTCTGTATGCACGCTGATGTCGTTCCTAGGAGAAGAGAACAGGGAAATTTGTGGTTTTTTGCCAAGTGACAAATTGTACGGGGGGTGCCGTCCTATGCCGTTGTCTGGTGTGTAAGGTTGAATATAGCGTGATGGGATGGGATGGGAGGGGCCTAGGATTTGGGACCATGTTTGTCTGGCGTTTCATCTGCGAGAGCTCAGGTTTTTTTTTCCCTTTCTTCTTTTTTCTTCTTCTCTTCCTCCTCTTTAGTTGACTTTCCCTCTTTTTTGTCGTGTGTCATGTATGCGTGTAGTTGATTGGGTTTGCGTTTGGCGGTTACATCCAGCAAGATTCCCTCCTCGCTACGTTAATACCGGCATTAGCTATAGAACGCGTCTCGGAGCGTTGCATTGCTTCTGCTTCTGCTTCTGCTTCCGTCTTTATTGCTACATCTCTCATCAAAAAAGCTTCATTCTTTCCCAATGGCTGCGATAGACTCAACAGCCACTCAGGCCCCGACCAAACCGGCCCATCCCGTCGTTACCTCGTTCCCCTTTAACCCCTTGACGACCACTTTTACTCGTCCTGCGGATTGCGATGGTATCTTTGCGTCTAGTTTCCTCTCTGGCATTGACTTCTCAACGTCTTGTCTCCCAAAAGGCTTCCACACCGACGAGACATCATACTTTTCGCCTGGTCTAGTGTGCCCCACGGGCTACTACTCTGCCTGCCACGATAACATCGGCGCAAAGAGCATCACGACGGTAACATGTTGTCCGACGTTTGGGACCGACCTCTCGCTTTCGTGCGTCACAGCCAGCACGCTGGAGAGTGTCTGGTCAACACTATTTTGTACATGGATTGCAGGCGATGTTACTTCGCTCCCCATGACGGTGAGCGACAACGGCATTACGAGCACGGTGACGAGATCTTTCTCAGGACGTGAAGGCCTCAATGCTTTTGGCGTTCGAATGGTCTACCAAAAGACTGACACTCAGACGACAACAATGGCAAAATCAACAAAGTACACACCACCAACATCGTGGACAAGAACTGGGTGGTCGGCATATCCAACGAACTCTGATTCTGGCGGCTCATCAGGTGGCCTCTCTTCGGGAGCAAAGGCTGCGATAGGAGCTGGAGTTGCTGTACCGATCGTCGTCGTCGGTCTGGCCCTTGGCTTGTTTTTCTGGTGGTGGAGGAGACGGAAGCAGTACAACAAAGTGCAGATGAACCAACACACAACACCGCCTACAGAGCTTCACAGTCAATCGACGCCTAGCGAGTTGGCAAGTGGAATGATAAATAAGCCCATGTACGCCGTCGAGGTGCCTGCGCAAGAGCCTCCCGCGACTGAACTGCCGGCGCCTTTGAGGTAGCGAGGGATCTTCTGGGGACACTGTATGATTCGGAGGCGTTTCGAAACGATACCCTACGAAATAATGGATGGGAGTTTTTTCTTTTCTTTCTTCCTTTGATGAGATGGATGTCAGCGAAAGCTTTGGAGACCTGAGAGGAGTGAAAGGAAGGGCGACATTCGCGAGAGGCTGTTTGTTTGCTACAATTTCGATTCGGCATGATGCTTTGTGGAGAAGCGAAAATTAATGTTTGGCGTGAGCGCTGCAGAAATACACAATGATTGTATTTGATCCATAGGACATGCTTATAGATATCCCTTGATTTATCGGTCAAAGAGTTGTTATGAAGAGGATGAAGATGTGATGCGTGTCTAGCACCGACGACCCATAAAGCGATATGATGACACTGAATATAGCTGTTGATGTACATTTGGAAACATGATGAATGGAGCACGGAAGAAAGGTATTATAAGGTGGTTCCGAGCGAATGAGATACCGGTGCTTATGGTGAAGAGCAAGATAATGTACGCACGTGGACTCTACCTTGCTATAAAGCATTCCGTCTATCGAGAGCTTAATATAGCATGGAATACGTCATTCGACTCGCATCCTATGGGTTGTTTGTGGAATCCTTCATGGCATACATATGCAGTGTTTCCCATTGACAACGATCGTCGTCGCCAAGATCTGTTACGGAGTATACCAACTCGGACAACCTTTCAGTAAATCCCAGTTAGTATCGGCTAGCAATATTCCTTCAAAGGCACCCAGTCTTCTAGATGTTACAGAAACCGCCTCTTGTTCGGCCCCGATGTGAACCATCCCATGAGCTAACCAAACAGGGGCAAATGTTTCCAGAATAGGTCACCCAACGCCACGAGCGGCCTTTAGGAGATCTGAATCTACGTTCAGAGGTGAAAGAAGTTGAGTAAATGAGAATATATATGCGGAATACATACGGTTGGAAATTTTGGGCGCTGTTTGGGGTGGTTGGGTCTGTAACGGTCCCCATCAACCTCCTTTTATGCCAAAACTCTTAATTTATTCCCTTTTTGTTTGCAATCTTGATCAAGTGTCTTTCATTCCTAATTTTAAGTAATGGGTTCTGCGCATTGATCTCCAAATGGTATATTTCTGTTGTTTCTATGCGTTTCAAGACGAGGTCAGCTGTATTCACAGAATACAAAGGAAGGTGATTTATCGCTCACGTGCGGGTTCAACACACAAAGATACGACTTGACTGAACGAAACTTTATGAAAACAACTGTATCATTGTTGTTTCGGCTTTGTCTGTTCATCGCTTACGTGTTCATGATAGCTACATTCCCTGATTATACAAAAAGGAATAACAGATCAATAGCTGCCTCTCAAACAACCCTTCTTCGTCGTCCTCTCTCAACTCGAAATAGCATACCAAGTCACAGGTTTCACAGAAAAAGCTCCCCAAACCATAAAGTCACTCATCATGAAGTGTTTTATCAGCCTCGTTGCCCTCTATGGTGCCCTCGCAACTGCTTTGCCCAGCAACATCGAAGCCTACAATTTACTAGACATCCAAGATGCAGGGGGCGTCGGCTTATCAGACACCCACAAAGAAGGAGTTGACATGCCTAAACGTGGCATTTGCACTAACAACGCCCCGGATTGCTGCTGCCAGTGTGCTGAATCTGAAGCTTGGCCGTGTATTGGATGTCTTGGCGTAAGTAATTCTGAAGGATTAGACAATGCGTGGCTTTGACTAACGACGATGGATTATAGGTCAAGTCTTGCCCACACGGCGGAGGGACTTTTGTCTGCACTGATAATAACTGGAACGCGAATTGCTGCTGCCAGTGCGCTGAGGCTGGAGCTTGGCCTTGTTACGGATGTAAGGGTGTAAGTGATTCTAAAGGATTAGACAATGTGTGGCTTCGGCTAACGATGATGATTTATAGGAGAAGCAGTGCATAAACCTAGGCCATGTGAATTTTGATTCGAAGCCGTTAACAGTATATGGGACAAGTTAATAGTACATGTATGCTTTAACTAAGGGACAAGAGATGATGATGTTAGAGATGATGGCGTTGAGAGGGCTATTGCGAAAAAACTTGGATGGGTGGTTGACTTGCAGGATACCTGGAAGAGCACCAGTCTACCTATATCTGTCTTCATAATTCTCTTGTCCGAGAGCTATTCTCATGTAGACTACATTTCAATCATTTTCTTCTAGATAGATACTACGGTATTGATATATACACACTTGAGACTCCTTTTCATTCCTTCATTCCGCATCGCGTATTACCGACCGCCAGGGTCGTAATGGGTAGTTGTTCGCAATTTACTGGTCATTGTTCACCAAGACGTATCGGTACTTTGCCTTTCCGAGATCCATATCAACAATGGCACGGTTGGCTTCGCTCATCGGCCACTGCTCAACCCACGGCTTGATCCCCTTGTCGGCAGCAAGCTGCAGCATCTCGCGGATCTCGTGAGGTGAGCCCATGAAGCTTCCAGTCAACGATCGGCGGCCTGCGCAAATCGTTCCAGCACCAACCTTGAACTGTCCATCGTCCGGAAGACCCAACTGGCAGAAAATACCCTCCCGCTTGAGCAGGCCAATGTATTCGGTTAGGGGCATGTTGGAGCTGGAGATGGAACAGATGATGAGGTTGAGAGTTCGGGCGTGCTTCTTTGCCCATCCTTCTTCTTCGGCCGTAGCGATGTATTCGTCTGCTCCCAGAGCCAGAGCGTCCGCTCGCTTGTCCGAGCGACGAGACACGGCTACGATTCGATCGGCGCCCATGGCCTTGGCGAACAGGATGCCAAAGTGGCCCAAGCCGCCGACTCCAAGGACGCCAACCGACATGCCCTTGAGACGCTGGTCAAGAGGCCCCTCACCACGGTTTCCAAAGTGCGCAAGCGGCGAGAAGACCGTCACGCCCGCACACATCATGGGCGCGGCATGCTCGCTCGGGAGGTTGTCGGGGATCTTGAAGGCGAACTTGGCCGGGCATCGATGGAACCGAGCATAACCGCCCATGCTCTTCCCGCCAGCAGCGGTGAGATACTTGGCGCCGTATGTCGTTGTCGACCGCGGGCAGTAAACCTCGTTGCCGGATGCACAAGCCTCGCAGTCGGAGTGGTCCTCGACCGTCTGCGGCGGCTTACGGCACTGGCATGAGTCGTTTTGCGCGCCCACGCCGACCCGATCGCCGACCTTGATGCCGGTCTGGGCGGCGGCCTCCTTGCCGACTCGCACGGCCGTGCCGACAATCTCATGACCGACGACGACGGGATACGCAGTCGGACCCTAAACAGTACGAGTCTTAGCCTCAGTTCGTTCGGGGGGGTTCAATTATATGAGAGTTTTGCTTACCCAGCCAGATCGGAGCTTATGCAGATCTGTGCCACAGATGCCGCAGTGTGAGATTTTAATGTCAATGTCTGTCTCTTCCCAGGGCTTAACTTCGTACTCCTGCCAGACCATCTTTCCCTCGGCAGAGTCCTTGTCTAGGGCAACCCATCCCTCAAACTTTGTCTCGGTGGAAGCCATATTTGCGATGGGATTTCAAATTGCGATTGAGAGAAGATATGTTCTTCTACATTTACTGACGCCTTCTCTCTCTTTTCTTTTCAGCTCAGAACAGCTTGCGCGACCGAGCCCTTATATTCATTTTCAAGAGACCCTCTCCTCATTACATCATTAACTCGAAAGGGCAATTTAGGAAAGGCCAAACGGACAGCTCGGGCGGATAGTTTCCAGATAGTGCCCCGGTTTGTGGCCAATTACCAAGGCACCGCGTTGCCGATTCCGAACCCTCGACTGCCGGCAAGCGACATCATCGGCGTTAGAATCGATAGTTCTTCGGACCTAGTCTGGCATTTTCTGGGGCCAAAAGAGAGTTTCCTGCCTCTTTGGCGTCGAAGATGCGCCTCCTAGTTGCTACTGACAGAATTTGCCTCGGCTTATGTGAACAAGTACAGATTAGAATCTTTAAATGGATTGGCCCCTTGCGCCTAATTGAGAGGTGGTGTGCTTTTTAACGCCGATCGGAGCATCGTTTTTTCTTTCTTTCTGTATGAGTAAGCGGGATTAATAACCTGTTTCTGACCTGATGGGAAGAGCATTCTTTGTCATTACGGCGACACGAGCGGTAAAAGAAAACTCAGAGCTCAAATCTCCACTCTAATGTCTTGTTTATTAAACTTGAGGGATTATTGCTATTATTGTATATGTATATAAGAATCGTTGTTTTATTTTATCATGCTGCCTGTTTTGAAGACTGAACGCCAACTGCGAAAAAGCTTCAAAACCCCTCGTCTTGTCTCATACACTGCTTAGACGAACCTCCTTGGTCTTCTCTATCAAGCATCGCCATGCATACTTGTTTATGGAACACCCTTCATACATCTTTCAAGAATACAAAATAATCGGATTTAACAATACTAATTCCATCGAAGTGAGACGACCCATCGAAGTACAATGATTCCACACTCGTATCATTGCTGAAGGCATCGACTGGGAACAAAAACATCAGCCGTCATGTAAAACGGCAGATTTCACGGCAAACCTTCTTCTTTTGCTTATTCAATCTCATTTTAAGTGCTAGATTCCCGTATTTCCGCTCTTTGAATCTTCAAAGTACATGCCATTGGCGGAGGAATGTGGAGAGGCATCACGGGAAGTTCCGAGATACGACTTACAAATTTATTTCTATTTCGATAAAGCCCTTTTGCCCGCGGACATTCCGTGTGAGCTTCTTATATAATTGTTGCCATTTTCAGCGGAGGTTTCCGTTGCATCGACTACTTTAAAATGATTTGGAATTGAGGGAAGATGATGATTTCAAATGCGGCTTCACAGACCACAGGTTTCGCTCAGCGGGAATATTCAGCTGTAAAATAAGATGCCGAAATTTTACAAAGGTTTGATATTTAAATTTTTGAGACCTTTCATTCTATATGTGGCCGCGATTATTTGGATTCTCCCCTCTTATTGCAATTATACGGAAAACATCATTGGAAAGAGCCAGAAAAGCAGCCAGACAAGGAGGAGCCCATTAGAAAGGAACACATCAGAGAGGAGCCCATCAGAAAGGAGCCCATCAGAAAGGAGCCCATCAGAAAGGAGCCCATCAGAAAGGAGCCCATCAGAAAGGAGCCAGAAAGGAGCCAGAAAGGAGCCAGTCAGGCCATTTTACTCACTACAAATTGAATAAACTTGTTGAAGAAGGTCTTTGTCCTAACTCACCATCTCGATTCCAATCCCACGAAAAGCATCAAGGAGAAGAGCCAGAAAAGTAGCCAGCCAAAAAGGAGGCTGGCAGGCCATGCTTACTACGAATTGAAGAAGACTATGTAAAAGACTTTATCCTCTTTAAGAATGGAGATTAAGAAATACTGTCGAGTTGATATTATCACATGCTGGATAACGGCAACTGCGTCTTTTGGTCTACACCATTCTTCATGTTCTCTTCACTGCCGAGTTTAGCAAAACCTCCGCAATTCAGCATTGCCGGCCCTCTTGAGCAAAGGCATTGATGCAGTCATTATCAGAATATAAGAATACGAACCAGGCCCAATCTGCACACACCCCATGGATTCGTCGAGATAAAATGAACTTACATCATCATCCGGGAGCGGCCAGATATGTGGCTATTCATCGAGATTCTTACCAAGAAATCGTGAAGTGAAGTCAGTAAACGACATCATACCGCTTACTTGAGCCATGCGCTCGAACCTCGTATCCGAGCCATGTACCCCGTACTGCGAGGTGAGAACAAGAGTCATAGTGATAAACAAGAAAAAGAGGGGAAAGGGAAATAGGTAATTAGTTGCGAGATAATACATGGCGTAATCATAGTATTTGAGACACGGCAACTATTATTAGAGGGTTGCGTTAGCACATGACCTTAACTAAGTCGGTAGTGCCCGAAATTAACCTTAGTAGTTGATGTGCTCATAGTAGGTAATCGATGTGCTAATATTTCATCATTCAGAAAACTGACTACAGCCGCTATTGGTTGTGTTGTACAGTAAACACAACAGTCAAACACCTTGTCAAATCTGACGATGTCGATTGACGGTGACAGAAGAAACTAATTTGTCTGTTGACAAACAAGGATAGTCAGTACAGCCGTTGTGGCCTATTTTCAACTCAATCTGCCTGGCCTACTCCCTTAGTTGCGTTGCTAGCCTTATACCATATCCCAAAATGAAAGGAAAGTCCATTATTGGTAGGGAACATGGCCTGTTCGTCTTACATGCAGAGATAGCGCACAAGCTCTAAAACTGACACGACAAGAAGCGAGTCTTCTCAAAATAGTTGCCAAGACGCAGCTGCGATACTACGCGAGCATTGCATCTTTTTTCCTTGTCTATCGCCATAGAAAACTGGCCTGGCTTGTTGGCGGTCAGCGCACATGAGTTGATTGATTCTGTGATGGTGAAAAGTGAACCCTTGTGAAAGATCGTCAGATCGTCGGATGGCATTCAATGCTCTTCTCAACGGAGGTTGCATCACTTGAACTTTGCCACACTTTATCAAATTGATAAACTGGGTCTGTACTTGGAGTTTACAAGTGCCCTTATCGTAACAGCTAACATGCAACTCCTTGAGTCGACTTCACAGCTGCAGGCAATTTTGATGACAAGAGCAACAATCCCCAGTTCTCGGGTTGAGACTGCGCTGAGTCATGCATGTCTGAGTCCACCTCCCAGCCATAGCTTATGTATTTTTAGAACAACTTTGTTCTGTAGTGGGACGGCGATTCCTACCAAATGTCCCCCAATTTTGGGCCAGGTCCATTTGCTGCAGCTAAAAAACAGGAAAACCGCGCTTCGCCACGATGCTAACTTGGGATCAGCACTGTCACAGAATGAAACTTACACTCTAAGAAAACGGGCCGTGGCGAAAGCGGGTGGTTACAG
This sequence comes from Trichoderma camerunense, assembly GCF_050948025.1. NCBI lineage: Eukaryota > Fungi > Ascomycota > Sordariomycetes > Hypocreales > Hypocreaceae > Trichoderma > Trichoderma camerunense. The sequence continues at coordinate 1,763,640 of NW_028145364.1, forward strand.
TGGTTGGGTGGGCAAGCCTCGGCACTGGTTCTCTTTTTCCTTTTCCGTAGAAGGATAACCATGATCAGACAACAAAGATGGTGGTGTGCTGGTGTGCCTGAACAGCCCAGCCAGCCACTTTCAACCCGAAAAGGATGGACGACATGGTGGCTCAATGAGGCTCTGAGGATCGAGTCTTACGATTCGATGCGGAGCAAATCGCGATCAAATAATAAGCACCAGTCGAATACGGCGGAGCAACAAGATTTTTTGGCCCCCTTACTTGATACCATCCCATGCACGCAAATCCTGGATGGGACTTGGTGCGTGCATGCGTGCCCTATGCGCACCTGGACTGCTGCAAAGACGCCATTTGATGATCACTTGTGTGTAATTGTAGCTGGTTGCGAAAGGGTTCGCCGCCTGCCGTGTTGCATTTCCGCCGTTTCATTAGGTAACAAGCAGGACACGAGCGGGACGGGGGTGAGGGCTGAGCCGCGGTTGGTGCTTGCTTAATTGCACTTGGCATTGGCCTTTAAAGCTTGTTCTCGTGAGGAGCTACTTCAATACGGAGCACGGCTGTCATAAATTTCTTTCTTTTTCCGGGGCCAGGAAATTGACGACTGGGACACGTCTCCCAGGTTGCTACTGGATCTGACGCGGCCTCTCCTGGCCCACCAGTCCCTTGTACGGATAACTAATAGTAGCATTTTAGCACTGTAGGATTAGAATTCATTTGCTTGATCGAGTACACCGTCTTCTGTCTGGTGTGCCGAGAATAGCGGTTAAGCGTAGTAGACGCTGACGCTAAGCACTTAACTTGTCGACGTGCAAGCACGGGAGAGGCCAACAGAGACAAGGAAGCTGGGAGAAGCGGCTGCAAGTGCCGGTCGACACAAGTGAAAAGCCTGATCATGGCACGCCCTAAACAGAAGCTAAGATGGAGGAAAGGGGCCCCGTTCGGGAGGCATTGCGGCTGATGGAACCGCTCCGTTGGTTGGGTCTGACGGTGACCTCGTATTGGCCGTGTCCGGGACGGCTAGAGAAATTGCAACAACGGACTGCCTCAAAACAAAAGAACCTCCACTGCGGCTTGGTACAGTAGGGCTCTGCCAAGTGATTGACAGATGTTGGTTGCTGCGGCCGTCTCAGTTGACTGCGCAATCTCAGACTTTGGTGGTGTTGATCGAGTTTGAAAGTGGCCCTGCAGATGCGTTCGTTTGCATGCTAACAACGGCGTCCAAGGCACCACCACTTGTCTTGTCGAAACTCATGTCTGTTTCGGGGCCCCTGGTCCGTTGTGGGTGGCGCTGCATGGCTTGCATGGCATGGGAGGGTCGTCGATATGATGAGACTTCGCCTACCCAGTCATGCATTGGCTGCATGTCAGCGACTTCACATGCTTCCCCTGCCGCGTATCTGGCCCCATGAATTGCACGGCGACAGTACCTCTCGGCTCGTGCATACGGAGTACCTGATGGACAAAGATGCACATGTAAGCAACCTCCTTGAAGCCACCTGTTTCAGACGGCGGGTCTGCATGGAACCCACTGCCTTGGCCAACGAATTACACGGTCAGTAAGCAGCGCTATGGAGACGCCGACTTGCATGCGTTTGCAGAAGAAGAAACAGGGGTGCAGGGGTGGCGCAACAAGGAGCAAGAATGAGGCTCAAAGAGGGAAGAAAGCACGGGAGAGAAGGATGGAGAAGAGAGAGAGAAAGAGAGGTGGAAGAGGTGGAAGAGGTGGAGGAAGAAACATGGGACGATGTTGGTTAGAAGAAAGAGCAAGGTGGAAGAAATTGAAGCCTGAGGAAAGAAAAAAGTCTATGTACCTGACTTGTCAACCATGAAGTGGCTTACCTAACTAAAAATAAAACTGAGATGAAAAAAGCTCAAAGCCAACCGGCGTCTAAAGCACTGGAGGCGTCCATCCGGAGCTTTGAATTGACAGCACCAGCAGCGCTAAAGGCTAGGCTTGGCCTCGCTAACTTCAGGGGACCAACGGCGCTGCCTGCGCCCTACGGCCTTGCCAGCGAGTGCCTGAATCCTGAATCGATCCCCGCGCCTCGTGGAGTTCCTGGAGCTGCACCTAGAGCGGAGCTAGAACAAACTGGAGCGCATGGACCCATGCTTGATGTGTTGATATTTTCAGCAGTCACTTTTCAGGATCTCTTTGCCTCCTTTCCTTTTCTTTCATATATCTTGCTTTCCTTGCCTTGTTTTCCCCTTGCCCTTCTCCCCTCTCGTTTGTTTTTCCATTCAATTCTTTAATTACTTGCCTCTTGCCTGAGTGTTGCAGCGGTGTGACTTGCATTGTTTTCTGCTTGCTACTTCCCTCAGTCACTGCCGGCTTGTTTGTTGCGGGTTTTTCGGCTCACTTTCACTCTTTTCTCACTTTCCGTCTAGACAGCAGCTCCACATCAATTCCACCGATACAATAGACCAAACTCCAAAAGCACCTGAAGCTTAGCATCACTGACATTTGCCTGCCCCCATCGAATAAAAAAAGAAAAGAAAAGAAAAGAAGAAATCAACCTTGAAGTATCCCAGCGTCATCCAGATCGACCGAAACCATGTCGGACGGCGACGCCTATGTCCCCACGGAGGTGACTGTCGTGGATCAACAACAACCAGCCCAACATGAAAAGCACCGGGCCACCAGCACGGAGATTCCCCTCGAGGAACAGCAGACCAATGTTCCGGGCTCTAGAATGGCGCCGTCAATTCCCCTCAACAGGCGCCACACGCTGAATCTCGAAGACTACTTCGCTGGCCCGCGAAACATGGACAAGCACTCCAAGTGGCCCCTGTTCATGCAGATGCACGGCAGCATCTTGCCCAAGATGATTGTGCCTCTCATCTGGATGTCCGCCTGGTCTGCTTGCGTCACCTGCATCTATGAGGTAGCAAAGAAGAACATCGCCGTCAACTCCATCCTCCTGACAGTTTTGGGTTTCGTCGTCTCCACCGGTCTCAGCTTCCGCGGTTCCACAGCATACGAGCGTTATGCTGAAGGTCGACGTTTCTTCGCAGCTCTGGTCACCTCATCACAGGCTCTTGGACGAATCTTCTGGATCCACGCCAAGGTGCTCCCTAACGTGGACATCCGCAAGCAGATGCTCTACAAGATCAGCGCCATGAACTTGGTTGTCGCTTATGCTATTGCCCTCAAGCACAGCTTGCGTTTTGAGCCTTACACCGCGTACCAGGATATAGAGCACCTGGTCGGCCATCTCGACACGTTTGCCAAGTCTGCCACCTCCACCATGCCCCTCAATGGCGGCGTTGGAAAGAAGAACTTCTTCAAGTCCATTGGAGACTACCTCGGCCTCTCCTTTGCCGCTAGCAACCCTCGAAAGCAGCTCAAGAAGGCAGAGAAGCCCCTTGGAAACCTGCCCCTCGAAATCCTCAACCACCTTGCTGTCACCATTGACGACCTGGTTAGCAGAGGCCAGCTCCCTGTCCCTATGCAGCAGACATTGGCTTACAACAACCTTGCCGCCCTCAACGACGCCTTCACCGGCTGCCACCGTGTCTTGAACACACCTCTCCCCATTGCTTACGGCATTCTGTTCCAGCAGATCACATGGCTCTACGTCGTCTTACTCCCCTTCCAGATGGTCGCTGTGCTCCACTGGATCACCATTCCCGCCACCACCGTTGCGTCTTACATCATTCTCGGCCTCCTCTTCATTGGCCAGGAGATTGAGAATCCCTTTGGCCACGACGTCAACGATCTTCCCCTCGACAGCTACTGCGAGCAGATTGCTCTTGACATGGATATCATCGCCTCGCACTCCAACTACAAGCCCGAGGACTTCTTCTTTAGCTCTGAGAACGTTCCCCTGTGGCCCGTCAGCGGTGCCGCCGCTGACACCTGGCTTCAGCGGAGCGAGTCTAAGCTGGCGGAGACCATCAGGACCAAGCCCAACAAGACATTTGAGTGGCGACGCTGGAGGGGCGACAAGCTTGGTGACGAGGAGTCTGCCAAGAACGATTAAGAAGAGCACATGTACGACGATGTTGAGAGATGTGGTGAAAACGACATATGAAGATGAAGATGCAGACGTGGACAGGAATAGGGGTGGCTCGAATTTTTTCTTATCTTGAAGAAAGAGGTTGATACTCGCTCTGTCACGCTACAACACTCACCTCACAAGACACAACGACAAAAAGAACCCAAAAAAAAAGACTGGCTTTGGGATTCCTATTTTTTTCTATTTTTCTATTTCATTTTGATGTCCAGGCATTTGCATTACAGGTCTTTTAAAAGGAAAATATCACGGTAGCACGGCGTCTTACGCAATTTTTTACGTTCAGGCCCGACGGAACGGTGGTATTCAGGGAGGGGAGAACAGGATTTTCTACACTCTCCCCGCCGCTACGGAGGTCATAATCGGTTTTATTATATACACAGAGATATACATATACAATTTTTCTTCTTGTCATTTATTTATAATCATGTGCTACTGAGTTGTTTATGCCTGTGATGTCGTGAGACTGGGTGGAGGAATATGTCTATTTGCTTGTTTGTTTGCTTTCTTGTTTTTTTTGCCTGATGTTTTACGTCATTGAGAACTAATTTGCATTGTAATTGAGATATGAACACACTCTGGATTTACTACGACTATAAGCTGGACTCGAGATTCACTGCTGCAATAAATTTGCCTTTGGATTCACTGCGATGGTAAGCAGGTGTTTTTAGTCTCATTCATTGATTTCAATATTGGTTTCTATATACATGTAATGAAATGGACGAAAAAAAACGAAAGACTCTTGAATCTTTCTATACAAATGCAATGTGCGTCTTTTAGAGCACTCATGCTCCATCAGCGTATATGTTTGTTCCCTCCACTTTTACTCTCAAGCCATTTTTAATATATAAGAAAGACATGTTTTCCATCGTTTTTATTTAGTCTTCGTCTTCCTCTCGCTCCCGGGCAAGCTTGTGAGACTGCTTGTCCTCTGGAAGCCATTTAACAAAAATCATGAGCGACATGGCAATGGGGATAAGTATGGCCCACACAAGATGTCCCCAGAGGATCTGGTTGTGCACGCCAATGGCGAATAGCACCGTCGACACTCCCGGGACAAAGGACCGGACGGCACTAGCGGCGGTCATGGCCAGGGCGTTGAGTGTACCCATGACGTGAGGGTTGGGCGACACGTCGTTGAGTGCGAGCTGGACTGCCGTAAAGGCCATGGACACGCCGGGTCCGACGACGGCGACGATGGGGGCGACGACCCAGAATGCTGCCATGGCGGACTCGGTGTCCGCCCTGAGGAGGAAGTTCATGAGGACGTAGCCGGCGAAGAAGAAGGGGTATGCCGCCACGCAGGCGGCCATGGAGCCCTTTGTGCCGATGCGGCGCTGCAGGAAGGGGAACGCGATGACGAGCCAGGCGGCTTGGGCGGCGCCCTGGGTGGCCATCCAGAGGGAGATTTGGAAGGCGGAGAATCCGACGCCGCCGAGCTTGATAGGCGTGTAGAGCAGCACGGGGAGGATGGCGGTGAAGGCAAAGGCGAGGAACATGACGTGAGTGTAGACCCATATGACGACGGCGACGCCAGGGGCCTTGAGGAGCTCCCTGGTGGATAATCGATGTGGTCGAATTACTGGACCGGCAGTCGACGAGGTAGTTTCAGTAGCTTCAGGCTCCAGAGTTTCTTCGAGATAGAATATACATAGGACGATGCTGACGATATTGATCACGGTAAGTGCCACGCCGGCTAGGAGATAAGGATAGTCCTCAAGGAGCTGAATTCCCTTAAAGACGCTCGGGAATTGCTCTACCGGGTCTGCCAGCACACCGCCAATAATCGGTCCCAGGAAGATGCCCATGTTGTTGGCAAATGCAAACCAGCTAAACGCCACGGCCTGCGTCTCCGAGGTCGTGTGGTCCGAAAGCATCGTTCGAATGACCAAGCCTGAACCGCTAAAGACACCGGCGATGCATCGGAATAGGATCATCTGCCAGATAGTCGTCGAAACAGTGAAGAAGAAAGTGCCCACCGTCATTCCAGCCAGTGTCCATATCAAGACGGGTTTCCTGCCAATGGTGTCCGCGAGATGGCCCCAAAAGTAGAGCACCACCATCTGGGTGGCCGAGAAGAGCGACTCAATCAGGCCGCTGTAGAAGCCGACATCTGACTTGGGGAGGTTGCCGTTTTTCGCGACCATCTCCGCGATGAATGGGAAGATGGCGAAGAAGGCGATTGGCTCCATGACCTTTGCAAAGCAGAGCAGGAAGACCTGCATCTTGGGCAAGGGCTTGCTGGGCTTGTGGTGGGCGCCATTCTCGGCTTCGTCTGTGGATTTGCCGGTGATGAGAGGTGTGTTTTCTGAGGGCATGGGCTCGGGGTCCATGAGGGTGAGATCTGAGGATGACGATGATATCGGCTCGGGCGGAGGAGGCGCCATTGTGGCGGTTGTGTGAGGTCTCTGTGGAAATAAAAAGTTGGAGTTGAGGAGAGGAATGAATATAGGAGACCAAAGAAGATCGAATCAGATCAGCCGCGTCGGCACGGCAGTGCAAGAGATTTTGATCTGCTTGGTCAACTGCTGGCCATGAAGAGCTGCCAGTTTCAAGAAACAAAATGCAAACAAAATGTAAAAGAAAGAAAAAGAGGAATGGAAACGAAAAATGGGAGGCAAATAAGCAAATCCTCCTGAAAATATGGACGAGTCACAAGAGAAATAGGAAGGCGAGTCAGTTGAGATAAGCACCGGACTTATCATAATAACTTTTTTTTTTCGCCGTCTAATGACGCAAGGTGTATTATCGATCTATGGCTAAGGTCTGGTAAGATTCTGTCTCGTCCACCAATATCCCGACACCGCTGGATCGCTATTAGTCAACGCTAGAGGCGCTTGCTACCCCAAAAGACCCCCGGAAATCCCCCACTAACCGCGATATTACAGCGCACTGCAGCGGGCCAGCGGGGCAAATGGTGCGCGCGAATCACCCCCGAAGTGCCCCCTTTCGGCGGTTGTGCATGCGCTAGGACATGATTGTGTGCTTGTGCTGGTCGGTAGCGAAGCCGACAGGGCGCTGCCTCAGCCGCTCACCTACGCCCCGTGATGCGCTGCATCTTTGCTGAGGCACATCGAAGGGTCATGAGAACAGCAATTTCGACTCCGATACCAGGACCGCTTATCTGCGTGATGGTGATTGTTATTCCCGCACCAGGGACGGTGTAGCCCGTATCGAACAGAGCTCCATAATAGCGCTGCTATTCTTCCGTATTATGCGGGGGGACGAGACACGATGCCCCTCAACTGCTCCCCCTACCGTCACATTTTCTGGCCAATATGACAGGCAGCGTTGCGTCCCGGCTTCCGCTTTTCGGGAGGATCGATTGTGTGTGCCTATGTTATGCAAGGGAGCGAGTGTGCTTGCAACAAGCGGTATGGCAAGAGGTGGGATGGTAGGACGGGTTGGGGTAAATTGTCGAGCCCTGTCAAGCCTGTTAATTTGAGACTTGACAGCTTCGCCTAGTTGATGCTGTGCCCAGCTGTGTCATGAGATCGGCAAAGTTTATGCTCTGGTCAACTTCCAGCCGCGTAGCCGGCCGATGGCGGACTTTTTTTTGTTTTGAAGCCATCACGTTGACACAAATCGACAGCAGCGCTGCCTACAGGTATCTTGGCCCCTCGGGCAAGCTGCTGCCGGCAATGTTGCACTGACGAAAGAGGCGCACCTCGTCCTCCGCAAACGCCCCGACAACTGAGTGAATCAGGCTTCTGTTGTGGAAGATGACGAAATCACCCTCCTCCCAGTCGTGCGCATACACATAGCCAGGCGCGATACCGGGCCGCTGTAGTCGGTGTACAATCTCCCGCACCTCCTTCAGGTCGTCGATAACCTCGCCGTTGCCCAGATGTAGCTTCCGAATCGCGGACGGGTGAATCTGCAACGCTAGCCGGTCGTCCAGAGGGTTGCGCCAGCACATGGGCAGGATTTGGATTTTGTCTTGCTCAATCTCTGGCAGGCTGTCAAGCGGCACCTCTTTGCCCTCCGAGATAAGGCCCAGACCATCCGAGCGAGACTTGGCGCCGCTCATCCACACATAGGGATGCGGGGCGTATTCGACCTTTGTGGTCATGGCAAACTGTTGGTCCTGCGGCGATAAGAGGTCATACATGGTGTAGCCAGAGACGAACGCCGTCGTCCCCAGAGGGACGGTCAGCTCTTCGCCCGTGTCTTCATATCGGATCGTCTGCTTGCGGCCGCCGGGGACCTGGGCCGCGAAGAGGGTTGTGGCCACCGGAGGGGCAAGCCCATACAGCGCGGCATCAATGTGCCATCTGTAGAACCGGGTAAAGTCCAAGTCTTCCTCGTCTGGTATAACGGTGGCGTGGAAGGTCTTGTGGTGGGGGTGCCGCAGCTGAATATTCTTCAGCCCCTCGTACTCCTCTACGAAGCCGTTTCCAATCACTTGGACCTGTGGCTGGTGCGGGATTGTCTTGAGGTCTGGATGCAAGATGGATCGTTTGGCGTCGAGCGTCTTTCCGTGGCCGTAGGAAGCTGTCGCATTGGGGTCGAATCGTTGGGTGATTTCGTACTGCGCCTTGGAAGAGGCGTCATGCTGTGCCTTGAAAACGAGGACTTGGTATCTGTACAGAGCTTCCTTGATGATGTCGAAGTCGGCGTCTGATGTTTGAAACTATTAGCTGCCGTGCCAATGTGAAACAGGAGGGGGGGCTGCACAACAGCCAAGGCTCCTTACCTGATATCTTGTTAACATTGACGCCCTGCACAACCGCTCCGAACCGAACCCCCGATCCGGGCGGATGCGCAATTGGGTGTATCGAAGCTCTGGACGCAACTGTGGCGTATGATGCCAACTGACGGCCGGCTGTGCCAATCTTTCGCAGAGACATTGTGTGTTGCTATTTCTCGCTATCGTGTCTCACCAAAGATGCAAGTCTTAAGATGACGGAATAGTATGGGTGGAGGAGGGGGGTATCGGATTCTTCTTATGCTTGGTCGATGGTTAGCTGAGAGACGGCCGAAGCTCGATTGTCAGCGAGGTGGGTCGCGTAAATAAGCTCTCGCCGAGAGCTTCCTATCTCTGTCACTTTCGTATAGGTACGAGTAGATGCTCATACTGCCGTATTATCCATGCTCAAGGTCATCGACGTCTCTCTAGGCGCATTCCATTCCAAAGAGACTGGCGGATATCGCCGGACTGCGCGCCCGTTGCGTCGAGCGAATTGCAATAGATTCGTCGGAGGGATCCACCAACTGATAAGACATGGACGAACCTTCATTGATAGCGCCAATGAAGGATCTCCGAGAGATGATATTCGTGGCCTGCGCAAAGTACTCGGTCTTCCTGCTTACAACATAGGAAATAGAGTTATTAGCACACGTTGAATGTAATAAGCTGATATCGGCTGATAGCCTTCTGCAAAGTGCGATGTCGGACTGAAGTCGTCTCTTCGCACATGTTGCCATTCGGTTGGATTTCGGATCACCGAAGGCGATTCTCCGTATGCACCATCTGATTCAATGACCTTAGGACACATATTACTTACCTCCGTCAACACACACAACACGGGGTGATCCATACTGTGTTTTGGATCGGTACGCAACGGATCAGGCGCTCACTTTGTAAGAAACCTTAAAAGCAACTTGCGGTGCTCTTATTTGGTTTTTTCGCCTTCTTTTGTTGACAACAAAGTCTCGAAGAGCTGACACCGGACGTATCCATCTAGTCGTCTCTGGTTGGACGCGGGTCATTATGCCGGCATCTGTTCTTTGAAGCTTGATTCTCAGATCACTGATCTTGCTCTTCTCTCTGCATACATGAGCTTTCACTTAAGTCTCATTTCACAAGCAGCGTCTCGTTTTCTTTGTCATTAACACGCACGGGGCGGAGGTCCCTTATAATGGGCATTTGAGAAAACAATGGGTACTGGCCATCAAAAGGCCAGCTCCTGCGCAAAGCTACATTAGCCTTATGCGTTCCGTCATGGCTATTTATGTTGCTGCATCGTCCCTTGCCTACAGCTCGAGGCGGCCAATCCCAGCCCTTGCCATAGTGAAGAGTGTGGGCGGTCAGAATCTGACATTGAACATCAGCGCCCCGCCAAATCATCTTGTAATACTGTAGATGCTTGCATCCCAGGGTTGACCAATCCCAGATACTTTGCTTGTCCGCTGAGCTTCAAACCTTAAAAAGAATATTCAGTCTCATTTAATTGACTAATATAATCCCAGGGATCCTCAATTAAGTTAGAAAGCCATGACTCTTGGGCTAAGCTCATAACAAGATCATCCGGAACAATGTTATCTGCAGTCAAACCAGGAAGCTCTTCTGCGTTATCCTCTTCTACATTTAGATGGGTCATGTTCGTAGCCATCTCTGTCCACATTAGCATCCTGATTGTCTTAAAAAAATGAGGCCCTTTGTTGAATAATCCCCAATTTGGTCCCTCATTACCCACTATCCCAATTATCTCCAATGCACGTTCAGCCTTCTCGGAATATTGATCAAGAATTTGAATCACATCAGCACGTTTCCTGGTTTCGAATAGATCCCAGCCGGGTTCTTTGAGCGTGTTAAGCTTGAAGAGAACCACGAAGCAGTGGGTAAGCTGAGTAACGTAATCAACACTAATACCAACCCAATCGAGAATCGGTAAATCGTCAAACACAGCTAACAAGTGTTCAATTACGGTCAGAGCCGATTCGAGGTCTTGAACTCTTCGAATTTGAATTCCATTATGTTGATTATTACTTTCCTTATGCCTCAGAAAGAATTCTTTTATTTTCAGTTCGGTGCTGAGCAGATAAAATCTCGTAACCCCTAAACAATTTCAGTATATACTTATGCAAGTATGATCTAATGAGGCTGAAAAAGCTCCATACTCTCTGATTGAAACTCGTCAGGTAAACTTTGCCTGATATCGTCAAGCTGTTTAAGTAGTGCTGTATATAGAAGCCTAGATGGTGAGCTGAAGCCTCCGATTTCTATATTCTCGTTTTTAGGACAAGTAATCCCATTTGTAATCAATTGGCATCTTAATTGAGTCGTTAGGAGGATATCAAGGCTCGTCTCAGTACCTTGGCTCAAAACTCGAGCACAATCCTCTAAGTAGGGTGTCCAATCGAGCGGATATGTTTTTCTGTACGCTGCCCACGTACTAATTCTCATTAGCTAGATAACTTTTCATTTCAATCCCTCTTTGTGCCACTGAAACTCACGCAGAGGTAAGATAGTACAATGCAGCAAATGTGCGACGTTCCTCCATGGTTCGAACGGGCCTTACATATGTCTGGCGGGTTAATAGACGACTAGGTTTATCACGTGGTGATATCCCAGGGGTTGTATCTTTGTGTAAATCAAGTTCAAACGCCATGGACACGGCCATCTGGGTAAGCATGGTCATGAAGGGTTTGTCTTTCTTAAAGTAATGGGACCTGAGCCAATTAGTGTCTGGTACGTATTTTAAAGGTTTCAGTGTAATAAACAAATGCATACCAAGAGGCAAAGCAAATTGTACCGAGAAGGAGATCTACATTTGCGTGATGTTCACATAAGACTCGTTGGGAGATAATTTTCCAAATATGATCTGCAAGATCGAACTGCTTTGGGACGACCTTCGTGGTCAAGGCGATCATGACAAGCCAAACGAAAGGCTTCTCCCTATATAAATCTGAAGCAGATGTTGTGGTTGGAATATGAATAAATGGAAATGCGGGGATAAAAGCACGACGAAATGTTGCCAATTGCTCCTCGGCATTCAACGCCGTGATGCCATGAATAGGCACATCGCCAGTAATTAGTAATTGAGGGCTAGTAGCGCTCGACGGTGAATCATCTGGGCGCTCGACTGGCCGAAATAGATGAACAACGCTTTCAGTCGTGTCAATAACGACTTCTGGACCACGTGCAATCGATGGAGTGATAGGATTATGCAGCGAGTTTATGTTCGATAGAGTAGTGCTATTACTTGGTTCACCTTGGAGGGTTTGTTCCACAAGCTGTTTGGTGGATGCCTGGGAGCGCAAAATGGATAACACATTGTCCAGCTTCTCTTCCAGTAGATTCCTGGGGGGTGGCGGCTGCACTGATCGAGAGGAAGCCTTTTGAGTCCTGCGTTTGCGTATAGACGCCGTCTGTTCGCAAGCTTTACCAAGACGATGGCATCTGGATACAGGTACTTATGAATTAGCGCCAAGGGCATCCAAATATGACTTGGGGTGAATCGGATCGGAAATGGTAATACGCCCTCACCTCTCACATCCCGAACCATCAGACCGATAGAAACATTTGCATTTGGCTCGGGAGCACGCTACGCATGCCCTTCCGTATGGTGCTGGAGCCAGCGACCCCGCCAAAGTTGGTTCGTGGGAGGTATCGGACTCCATCACTTCATCCTGGCCGAAACCAATTCCGTTGCATTTGGATCAGTCAGAGCAGGATGCTCGATTCCACACTAGCAAAGCACAAAGCAATAGGAAACGAATCTGACGAGTGAGCCGCGAGGGGAGGGGGGGTTCGATGGCTTAAAACCCGCGGATTTGGTTAAACCCCGTGCCACTTCCAACCCCGCGGGATTCAGCGTGCTTGGGGTTGTGTGTACACAGATTGAAAACACAGAATGAGATACTGTGAGAAATTTCGAAAGTCACTTTATGACGACAGTTATGGCAGAGTAGAGCGGCATTTACACAGTAATCGAATCTCCGCAAATCAGCCCTATCCCTATATATATACTAAGTTATCCCTTTCTTTTGCTCAGAACTCCTTTACAGCTTTAAAACAATAACTTGAACTTCAACCCATAATTTGCCTACGATTCGAAACTTGTAGTTGACGTGCCCTAAACTTTCAATCCTTTTTCCTACGAACAAGAATGCCATTCACCAAGCCTCGCAGTCTCCCTTCCGATGGCTATGATTCACAGACAGCCTGGCGTGATATTCAGAAATTTCTACCCGATCGTCTTCACTTCACGCCTGAACACTATCCAACGGAAGAATGGTGGGAGCATAAGGGATACAAACTACACTTGGATCGATGGCGTAACCCAGAAGCCAAGATTCGATTGATACTACATCATGGTGTTGGAACCAATGGCCGCCAAATGTCCATGATTCTTGGAGTTCCTTTGCATAAGGCCGGCTTCGAGCTTGTCGCTATCGACATGCCTGGCTACGGCTGCACAGAAGTGTCCGATGGCCAGGTGTGGTCATATGATGATTGGGTTCAATTATCAAGCGATTTCGTCGACCACGAAATGAAGGCGGATCCGCGGCCTATTGCTCTCTACGGTCTGAGTGCTGGTGGAATGCTGACCTATCATTCTGCCGCTCTCAATCGAAAGGTCAAGGGCATTATTGGCATGACTTTCCTTGACCAGCGCATTCAGCAAGTCGCCGACACAACCGCGAGAAACATTCTTATGAGCCGAGTGGGACTGCCCTTCACTCGCGCTGCTAACGCAACACCTTTCGCTCGTATCAAAATACCCATGTCGCTGGCAAGCAAAATGTCGACGCTGGTAAACAACAACGATGCCTTACGGATTTTCTTAAATGACAGCACTTCAGCAGGCTCATCTGCCTCGATGCATTTCTTAGCAACATACTCTCAATACAAACCGGCGATAGAACCAGAAGCCTTCGATGTGTGCCCCGTCTTGTTAACCCAGCCTGCACAGGATAGATGGACGCCCTTGGAATTGAGCGAACTATTCCTGCCTCGAATTACCAAGGTACCCGTAAAAACAGTGCAGCTTGAAAATGCGGGCCACTATCCTCTTGAGGAACCTGGACTGCAACAAATGGCGGACGCTATTATTGAGTTTTTGAACGAGATAAGCCTCTAAAGCAGACATAGATTATATATATCTTTTAGTAGTATATTTTATACAGATAATTTCATTTTATTTTTTTACATTTTTCAACTAGATTTAGTGAGGTTTATGCAGGGTAGTTGAATTTTGCTCGTTACATGTACTTTTGACGTGGGATTGTAGCGCTGACTCGAGCCGTCTGATCGGATACTGTCATTTTCCGTCGCAACCTAGTTCTGCATTTGCTGCAGACGCTGTTTTCTTATTCTTCGTGCAAGGGTTCCAAGAATAGGTGCTTTTATGCAGCTCATCAGGAGCCAATTATACTTGTTCACTGATTCTTGATTACTTCGACCCCGTCAGACTCCATTTGTCACTATACGAGAACGTGAAATCATCACGCCCTTCTTGGGCTGTTTACAACTACAGGTTCCACACCGCCATCAACTCGGGTTTCCCCATTTTCCGAGCAGACTATATCCGTTGCATGTGCTTAGTACGAGTAACTAGTTGTTTGCGAAATGGCCTGGCAACAACACATTAGCGGTAGATCTGGGCGCATGGGACGGAACACATGGATCCGGCCAGACATTGAGAGCCGCCCGGGTAGTGGAGCATCCTAAGCACTGATGATGAAGATCCTGCAACATCACCTCAATGTTGTTGGTAGTTGTTAGGCTAAAGAACTTGCTTAAAAGAATGCTTGGCGAGCGACATAATCATGAGGAATGAAGATCTCAATACTACCTAGGTATGGATGCCCGATATTATTTCGGTTGGACAGCATACATGGATCGGATCCTTTCGGATATGCAGCCACAGATAGATACTCGTATTTGGGACTAGATACCCAGTTGACACGGCATAACAGCAACCAACTGCCGATGGCATAAATTCCTTGACTCGTGATGAAGGGTGGGTGATGGATGGAACTATTTTGTAGAATATCGTCTCATATATTTCTTATGAGGGATTACACCATGTGAGTGACTTCTCCCACAGAACATAGTGACCTTAGTGCCACTTGCAAGCATACGTAGAATATAATGCCTCGTTTCCCCAAGATAGCGGCAGGGGACTTCGATCGACGCCTGGAGCTGGGCTAGAACGATGGCTTTCTTTCACCCTACTGTAAGGGTTTAAAAACTCCGGGTCTGGTCCCTCTGCTAGCAGATGGCATGATGTGATGACAGGTGTGGCTTGCGGTTAGCTCGTCCGCTGCAGAATCGAATGCCGCTAGGATGCCGCCGCCTGTGAAGAATCGATGCCACAGCGCAAATCTGAGTGCATGAGTGTCATTAGACCGACCAGGATGGATCAGTGACTAAAGATTCAATGCAAAGATGTAAGGCGTATGCACCTAAAGGGTAGCCTGTACAGGCCAAGAAGGCTCAACTTGCCTATGACGCTCAGCCACCAACCTGTTATCTGTTGGAAAGTAAGCGGTGGCTTCAAGCAGGTCGTTTGACGGCTTGCATGATGTGTGATTGAGGTCTGGTGTCAAACCTAGTGGCCGCGATGCGCTACGACGTTAGCCTTCCCTTGGGGCGGTGAATGGACGTCTATTACGCCAGCTGTGTTGCTTCCATGGGCCTGTATTTACCTGTTGATTCACATCAGAAGTGATGAGAGGTTTCAAGATGATGGAGAAGCAGTTCCCTGTATGTATGTTGCCAACTAAATGAGACACACGACATCACTCATGATACATATATTCGATGTTACATGTCCACTACTTATCGATAGCAAGCATCTTCTAAACCCCCATTGTACGAGCACTTGTAGCGTGATGCAGGGGGAAGGTACGGAATGGAACTTTTCGACTTCCAGAAAAAAAAAACATGAACCACAATCAAGTGAAAACTCCTGTCCCCACGCAATGGGCGTGTCAAGATTGTCTCTCCATTCAACCCATGACTCAAGCCACCAGCCATCATCACCGCCGTGTCAAAGCCAAGCCCCAAACATCACATCAGTGCCAGCTTCGTCTGTGTCTGTGTCGTGTGCTATGCTGGGATCAACATTGGACGGCAGCCCGATGCCATGACGACTCGCCCAAAGTCCCGACCGAAACACGCAAGGGTTCCACCACCAACTCGGCCGGTCTTCCCTGTGCCGTCAGATGCACCAGGTTTATATTAGCCAGGGCCAGCGGCTTCAATCCGAGCCTTGATGAGCGCGACACACACTAGCCGGGGCTCCGCCGCAGCCCTGGGATTGGATCGGGTGCAAAGTCAGCCGTTTGAAAGGGGACCGATATTAGTTGCTGGGTAGCGATGCTCTAGATTCGTCTTCTTGAGAAACCAACTCAATTCTGTTTATTCTCGAGGGAATCGCCCCCTCCACCATGCTATTTTCCCACGGCCGCTCTTGTGGGATACGGAGAGAAGGATGACATACTAGCAGCCTCAGCAATCACTCCGAGCTACAGCGTGCTAGCAAATGGGCTCGTCGCAACATCAGCGCAGTGGCGCGACTGCGGCTCAAAATGAGATCGCGCCAATGGCTTCCATAGGTGAGTAGGACTGTCTTTTTATTAGAATTCATTTTCATGACCATCTCTCCCTCTCCCCTTCTCTTTCCAAGATGACAGTTTTCAAATATGCATTGACTTGCTGGAATTATGGTCACTGACGGAAAACCCCGCCACAGCCTGCCTGGTCTGCAGATCAAGAAAGGTACGCAGAGTCTACTGAGGTCTTGGCTATTATTAGCAGGGAGGAGCAATGTCGGAGACTTCGAGTTGCTTTGGGCCTCATGTTTTGCCATTCAGCGCATTTCTCACCAGGGTTTTCCGGATTAGGTCAAATGCGACAAAACCATGCCAGAGTGTCGGAATTGTCTTCGCCTGGGAGTCGGATGTCCTGGGTTTAGCCCGCAGAGCGAGTTCATCTCGCGCAAAGAGATGCAAAAGTCGGCAGATGACATCTTCAAGGCTGCTGGCGTTGAAAAGAGAAGGGTGGGGTCCTGCGAAGAATGCCGGTCATCCAAGCATCGCTGCACCAAGACTCGGCCGTCGTGTCGCCGATGCATCCTGCGCCATCTGCCTTGTGTCTATCCTTCAAAGCCGGATAAGCAGCAAGAGCGCGAATCCTCTACTCAACCCGCCAGCTCCGTCGCAAGCTCTACGGCTGCTGCTGCGGGGCTCACCTCAACTGTATCAGTTCAACCCTTGGAACCTGGCCAATGGGCAAATCCCGCACTTTTACACGCCTTTGGTGTGAATATTGAGAGGTAAATGAGGATACCCGATGAGAGCTCTTCGTCAGAGCTCAACTGGTCGTTGCCACAACCTCATCAACTAATGTCCTTTCAAGTTTGTGCACAGATACTCTACCAAAGGATCATGGTCTGCGACTTCGCCTAATTAATGCCTTCTTCGATCGATCTCACCACCTTCGCTGTCTGACTTTTGTTCACCAACCTTCCTTCATGCAGTCGCTCGAGTCGGCTAGTGTAGCTCAGGATTATGGAGAGCCACTGCTCTATGCTATGTGCGCCCTTGGCGCCAGGTAAGCAATTACCTTTCGTGCTGCATATGAGAGGCAACCTAATCAACTATCCGGCCTCAGACACATCTACTTTGATGCGACGTTTACCCTAGATAGCCCCGAACGCGACTTGCTTCCAAGCGTAATCCCTGGGCAAGCATGGGCTGAGAGGGCTAGGAAGGAGATATTAGGGGAGATGCATGCTCCCACGGTCCAAAATCTCATGGTAAGGCTTACTCGAGCATTTATTAGTCGCCTATTCCGCTAAAACTAACTTGTCTGATAGACAGTAGCTCTTCTCTGCGAATATGGGCTTCGTGAGGACCAGCATGCTTTGGTCTTCATTTTGCTGGCTTTCCTGCATCGCGCCATACGGTTACTGAGCTTGGATTCGCCACGTCCCCTTCCCAACCATCCCACAACAGCTCAGATGATGCAACGAGAAATTGAAAACCGCATCGTCTGGGCCAGCTTCGTCATTGATAGCCTTGCTGCTAATGGCGTTGAAAAAAACATGTGTTGGAAAGATCACATACCAAGCATTCCCCTGCCTTGTTCCGACGATTGTTTTAATACATCTCAGCTTTCCACACCGAGGCACTATCTTTTGCAGATTGAAGACTCGGGAATGCAGACTGCCATTTCGGAGCTAGACTTGTCGGCACTATTGGTTGTGGTTGTGCGATTGAGAACAAAAGTAATGCAGTAAGTTGTTATTTCGCTTCTCACAAGCTTTTCCGCTTCTGTTCCGTCCATCGCTAACGACTCACCCCCACATTTAGACTCATTCGCGTTGCCGACCCTGGCATGCGCATCTGGGAGCCGTCGTCGCAATTCGTCACAATCATTGATCAACTCATCGCTCTGTACAATAATATGCCAGAACGATATTATTTAACGGATGCTAATCTATACGTGCTCAAAGATAAAGGAATGCTGGGGGGTGTCTTTGCTCTACATCTCTTTATCCACGCCGTCATCTTCGATCTCACCCGCATTTCACTAGCCGGCTTCAGCTTCCCGCTGGCACCAGCCTTCAAGAACTCCCCAGTTGAATTCCGCGCACACTGCCAAAGTTTATGCCGCTTCCATGCTAGCCAAGTTTCCGATATCATCCGCACTGGATTGAGCTTCAATCGGGGTGCTTTCGACGACCTCTTTTGTCCCGATGCGACCATTGAATCGACCAAAGTACAGATCATCTTCGCTGCCACTGTAGACCAATCCCCCCAGACCTTGCAGGTCACCAGAGATAATATCATTAGCAACTTGAACTTTCTTTTGACCATCCATAATCGTGGAAAAGAAGCCCCGACACAGTTTGTGAGCTTTGATCGGCCAATTGATGTATTCGCTATACGAGTTGCTAACAGAAAACCAGATTCGTGGCATTATTCCACTATGCCATCTCTTTGGCTTTCGAGACATTGCAGAGCGATATCAGGAAACACTTGGGTTCGTTATTAACCTCTGATATTTTCCAGTACGTGCTGTTGACTGATATCCAGCCTTAGCATACCGATCGATCCGGCTGAAGTCACAGGATCAGCCGATGATCACCACCTTGTAGCATTAGCCTCCTTCCGACGAGGGAGAGTGCAGCTTCAAGAATCTCAAGCGACGGGAAGTGCCAAGACGATGTCTTCAGGAAACGACAACAAATCACCGTTAATCCACGCAAGTCAAAGCGTCATCTATGAAGAAGCTGTGGACAGGGGCAGCGGCGGTGATTTTACAAGTTCGCTGCCAATCCTAAGGCCAACGTACCCCCCGATCGAGGTAGCACCTGAACTTTTGAGCCAAAGCTTGGCTCAAAGAAATCCCCTTCAGATTATGCCATCTGCAGGCGTCATGGTGCAAAATGGAGCCATTTTGCAGCCTTCAGTCGACGACTATATTAAAACAGCAGATGAAATGTCGACATATCTGACATGGGGAATGACTGAAATCCCCCATTGGATGAATCTGCCTGATCCAATGCCCCCGGGGTGAAGAACGGGTGTCTGCTAATTTTAATTAACTTCAACAAAATGACTCATGTACTTCAGGGACTGTCACACTTTTAATCCAACCGGCTGTGGATAAAGGGCAGAAGAAGAGAAGTTACATTTCAGCGGTCTACCATTGCGGAATAAAGAATAGTCGGAATTTGAGGCTGCTATGTGTGACAACGACCAGGATCTCTCGAGCAAAGCACCTCAAGGGTACACCTCAATCACAGTAAAACACCACAGGTCTGTGCTTATGGTTACCGCAGCGACTTGTGCGCAGGACTTCCTGTCGAAGCAGTGAGAATGGCTGCAAAACCGATATCCTTTGATGTGAAGACTAGCAGCGAGCCTTGGTGTGGAGATGAGGCTCAGGCGATACTCGACGAAGGAATGTGCGGCAGGCAAGAAATGAATGCCATGTCCTCAAAAGTCCTTGGCTAAAAATGAATCCCACTGTTACTATTTAAAATTGCATGTAGTCTTGAAAGCTATTTTTCGTTTTGTAAAGAGGAGAGAGGAGACCTAATGCAGTCTCTCCGACTCCGTATCCACATCACATGGAGGGATATCACAGCTGATACCCGCCAAGGCTCTACAGGCATCAAACTCGCGACAAGAAACGCCATCTTCTTTCTCATTTACAATTCAGCCTATGATAACCAATTTGAATACCAACAACGGCATCACATCACGGTATGACTCAACGGCCACCAGCCTGGAGAGTCGAGACCGAATTAGGAAAAGACCGAGACGCTGCTGCAACTTGCGCGTGTCACCCAACACCCCAAAACCACGAAGATAAAATGGTCGCTGCTGCCGCCGTGTTTTTCGTTTGAATTAGCTGCTCTACGCTGCATTATTGTCACTATGGCTGGTGTTGATACTGACCCAGATCAGACATTCGAAATTGTAGAGCGAGATGCGGTGCCCGCGCCTGCACCACAGCCAAACGACTCACACGAACAACGGATCCGCAGCCTAGAGAAATGGCTCCAACCAACCGACTTTCTCTCTCCAGGGAGTGAATTTATGAAACATTTACACTCATATGTACCTGGAACTGGGGGATGGATCCACAAGTCGCCTGTCTTTCGCACTTGGACCAATGTCGACGCCAACTCTGACCATGATCATGTTGGTGGCTCATGTCTCCATGTCCGGGGAGTTGCTGGCAGCGGAAAGTCTGTCTTTTCAGCTAGCACAGTGCGCCAATTGCAAGAATCCGGCAACATTGTTCTCTTCTTCTTCTTTCGCCAGATTGTCGACAAGAATCACAGCGCCAACTATCTCGTGCGCGACTTTACTGCGCAACTGCTTCCTCATTGCCCTGCTTTGGTAACCACTTTGACGGCTATATCGCAGGATCATGCCATCAGCCGCAATGAAAACAGTTTGGTATGGCCTGCTCTCGTTGAAGCTCTTACTAAGAGCATCTCAAAGAATGTGTACTGCGTTGTAGACGCTTTAGATGAGATGGATGATGGTGACTTTGAGGGCATGACGAGTCGGCTTATTGAGCTAGGCACCGCTGCACCTAAGAAAATCAAGGTTTTGATGACGAGCAGGCCACTGCCCGAGATTGAACAGGCTTTTAACAACCGGGGAATCGTCCGGTTGAAGCTCGACCCAGCCCTGCTTTTCCCAGATGTGGCACGTTATGTTGACGCTAGGATGGCCAAGCTGGAGCCTCCGTTAAGCGACGACAAGAACGAGCTGATCAAGCAGACCATTTGTGAACGAGCCAACGGACTCTTTCTTCACGCCAGACTTATTGCGGATAATTTAGCCGAAGGCTTACGGGATGGGCATATCACTGAAGAGACTCTGCCTGGCAGCCTGGATCGTCTTCCACGAACACTCCAAGAGGTGTATGAAAACATGTTAAAAGAACATGCTTATCGGAGTGGAGTCACAGCGGAGCAACAAGCCAAGGTTCTTACGTGTGTAACACATGCGAGCCGACCGTTACGATTGATTGAGCTTGGATCTCTGCTCTCTAACATGTTACACATAAGCCTCGGACAAGGAAAGGACTTGGTGCGGCGGAGCTGCGGGAGGCTATTAGAGCTTCTGGAAGATGAGAGCGTGAGCGTTATTCACCATTCGTTCACCGAGTTTCTGCACGATGCCACGAGAAAGAAGGATGCTGCTGCTTTCCCTGTCTTGGATGATATAGCTTCACATGAGATGCTTGCGGTGTTAATGCTGGAATATCTCGACGGCTGTCCGCATTTCGACGTCACTATCGATGACGACAGACAGAAGGAGGCAAACTACGACAACTATGATTGGCGAGGCAAAGAGAGAGAAAGAAGGAAAGATATCGCAACCAAATTGCGAGAGACACATCCCCTAGTCTCCTACGCTGCTGAAAATCTCGCATTTCATCTTAAGAATGCATCAGTGCAGCCGCTGGCTATTGCTCAAGAAGCTCTGACTCGCTATTTGTGCCCTGGAAAGCCAGCCTTTGAGACGTGGATGCTGATGAATTGGAGGGATCGACTATCTGCCTCTTTTACCGTCTTCCACCTCGCTACTGCTGTTCACCCCGACCTTGCCATGCCACTGGCGGTGGTCAAGCTGTTTGAGGAGAACGAGCCAACACTTCTTGATGCTCGTGACTCAGATGGCCGTACTCCATTATCTTACGCCGCCGAGAATGGTCTTGATGACGTTGCCCAGTTTCTGCTTGCTAAAGGTGCAGAAGCGGAATCAGGCGGTAATGATGGTCAAACGCCCCTACACAGGGCGGCATTAAGTGGTAATCCGGGAGTTGTTCGACTTTTGTTAGCCGCTGGTGTTGATCCACAAATTAAAACACGCCCAGTTCTCAGGGAATACGATCGTTATGAAGGATACTTTATAGATTATTCGGAGGAGCAAGCGGAGAGTCGGAGACAGACTGCTTTGTCCTTTGCCTTCCGAGGCGATAACCCTGAGGTCGTCCAGGCGTTTTTGCCCTTCATTCCACCAGACTCTGTGAATAAATACTTTCACCAGGTCAATGACGTGGAGAATGTAGATGCCATTCTAAACACAGGCAAAGTCGATATTGACTGCTTCCAGAACGGGAGAACAAGGCTGTATAGAGCAGCCAAGTCACACAAACTGGATTTGGTCAAGTTACTCCTCAAGCATGGTGCAGACCCGAACATGAGAGGTTCCCGGAAGAAGTCTTACGACTATAGCGGTGATATCACTCTACAAGTTGACAACGAACGAGGACCAACGCCTTTTCATGCGTTTTCTTCTTCAGATGAAAGATGCATCTTTATGAAGGATGAGATGAAGGAGGCGGAAGAATGTGTCCGAGTGCTCATAGAAGCTGGTGCAGATGTGAACGCCACAATGGAAAGCGACTATCCTCGGACTAATCGGAATGTGACACCACTCCATCTGGCTGTGCAGAAGACTAGCACAACATTTGGATACTGGGGTTCATTGGACAAGTCAGAAGAGATTCTCACCAAAGTGCTCCTCGCAGCAGGCGCGGATCCTAACGTCCGGACAGACAAAGGAAACACACCTATGCACATCGCTAACCCCGAGAAGCCGCAGCTGCTTGATATGCTCGTTGAACATGGAGCAGATCTCAATGCCAGGAATGCGTGGGGAAGAACGCCCTTGCTCGAGATTATAAGGAACATGGGCGCTTCTTGGTCCGCTTTTGACCGGCTGAAACCGGATGTCCATACGTTCAACAAACTCGTGGATCTTGGGGCTGATGTACACGCTACGGACGAAAATGGAGACAATTTATTTCACCACATTATGGGCAGCATTGAGTTCTTTTCTGACAAAGAGTTTTTGCCCTTAATCCGGCGACTGCTAAGCTCGGGCGTGGACCTGAATCAGCGTAATCGGAAGGGTCATCAGCCTCTGTGGAAATATAATCTTCCTGCTCCTACGGACAGTGACGAAGAACTTCTCCGAGTCCTTGCGGAAGCGGGCATGGATATGAACGCATGTGATGAGGAGAAAGGCGAGACCATTCTATGGGTCATCGGCAGGAGATTCCAAAAGAACCTCAGCCCCATGCAAATGTTTATCCGTTTGGGCGCCGACCCCAAGGTAGTCGACAGAGATGGCAGAACTCTTTTGCACGATGCGGCGAAAGAAAAAAAGGACGCCAGCTGGTTTCGCTATTTGATATCGGTAGGCGCAAATCCCAAGGTGCTCGACGCTGGGGGAAATACGCTCATTCACTCGGTGCTTCGCTCGACATACGAGGATCGTAAACTTCCTGAGATAATGCAAGTTCTGGTCGAGGCTGGTGTTGCGCCACTTGCCAAGAATAAAAAGGGCCAGACGGCGCTTCACGTGGTGGAGAGCTTTGGGCCCTTGGAATATGTCCTCAAAAGCCCGCTTTTCAAGGGGTTAAATATCGATGAGCAGGATGTGAACGGCTTAACCCCCTTACACAACGCTGTAGCTCTTGGAGAAATAGACGTTGGGCTTCTTCTTCGTGCCGGAGCTGATCCAACTATCCTCGCGGCGGATGATCTATCCTTGCTACATCTTGCCTCTCGTACAGGGGCAGCTTCCATCGTCAATCTTCTCCTGTCAGAGTACCGATGTCGAGGTGTGCTTGAGAAATACGTGAATCTTCTAGGCGAGGGTATGGCACCACTGCACTACGCCTGTTCTTTTGGACGGCCAGAGAGTGTCTGGGAGTTACTCCGCAACGGTGCAGATCCTTGGCTGTTAGATGTCGAAGGCCTTACGCCGCTTCATTCCATCGCCGAGTTTGAACCTTTGGAACGTGCATGGAACTCGCCCCCAACTCGCACAGCGGATATTATTACCATGTTGCTCCAAGCTGGAGTCGATTTAAACGTCGAGGCAGTCGTTGAAGAAGACGACGGGACGACCAGGACTGTAACTCCTCTGGATATGGCGGTAGAGAATAAGTGCTGGGATATGGTACGCGCGCTGGTTGCACGCGGCGTCAAAGCCCCGGACAGCTACATGCAGTCCCCAGAGTTCATTTCGGCTACGGATAAAGACAAAGCAGCCCAAAAAGCTCGTGGTATCTCGGTTACATTGCCTAGTCGACAGCATGTTACCATGTGGCGAGGCCGATGGTCAGTCTATGAAAAAGACCGTCCTGTTAACAAAGAAAAGCTATACATAGCTGACGGACAGACTATATTGGATACACAGGCCAGCGGGGTGACTGGACTTGACAAAGTAGACCTCTTGAAGGCTGCTCTTGATGACGGAGATTACGACAGTATTAAGGAGTACGCATCGCTAGGTGGAGATGTGCTTGCACTGGACGAGTATAAAGATAATACTCTCCTCCATTTACTCGTCACAGGAGGATATATAAACCTGCTCGAGTATTTTGCCGACCAAGTCCCTCTTTTTGAAGCCCAAGGCCGGGTCCAGGCAGACGAGGAAAGTTGCGGTACACTTCTTGGCACAGTCTGCGAACGTGAACTCCCGTCTTTGCACATTATACAGTTTCTCGTTGACAAGATTGGTGTTGATGTCAATGCTATCTATAACCGACGAGGATATTGTGACAAGTTACGAGGAGCCACCGCATTGCACATCCTGGCGAGTGGTCACTTCTTTTGGCAGATTGAGGCACTTGAATACCTTCTGTCAAAAGGGGCAAATATCGAAGCGCGGAACAAAGACGGCATGACACCACTGTTGGCGGCTCTGGACCATAGTTATCCGGATGGTTACTGGCGAGAAGAGACGGTGCGCGTACTAGTGAAGCATGGAGCCAATGTAAATGCGACTATTCTGCCGACGGAAGACGAGTTTGGGTCACGTAGCCGCAACAGTGGCCTCTCAGCACTGGAGCTGTCGGACCGGGCAGGGATCACAAGGCTCTTGATCGAGAACGGAGCGGATGTCAAGTGTGTGACGGGACTCATAGCTCGTATAGTAGTGAGACAGAACGATCCAGATACGATAAAGGTGCTGCTAGAAGCTGGCTTGGATCCGAACGAGCTACCAGCTTCAGGCAAGGAGGAAGAAGGCGACAGACAAGGGGCGGAAAACGTGCGATATGCGCTCCACGAGGTATCTCGACCGTCAACTAGTTCCTATCCAGAGGCAGATCTCTATTCGCGAAACCAGGCAACGGTAGAGTTGCTGCTCTTGCAAGGCGCTGATCCATTTGCACTGTACCCGGACGGAAGATCTCTACTCCATACTGTCGTCGAAGAACAGGGTCAACTAGACAGCTTCCTCCCTGGACTCTCACAAACAGATGTCAACCGTAAGAACCAGCATGGACGCACCCTTCTAATTTCGGCTTGTGTTCCGACTGTCCCTGTAGGAGAACCAACATACCGCGAAGAGAAACCACCACTTGCGAGCATCGTGCCTGATTCCATCCTTGGTCTGTTGAAGCACGGGGCTGATGCCCTCGCTGTTGATGACGAGGGACGTACACCGCTGCATTGGCTCTGTACGCTTCCCGGGAAATACAATAAGAAACAACGGCAGGCTTTTATCGCACTGGTTGAACGCGGTCCAGCTGCTGTCAACATGGTCGACAAGCAAGGCCGCAAGCCTCTTCATTTGGCACTCGCAGTGTATGGAGATCGCCTCCAAGAATCCCTATTTGCAATCAAGCGCCTGATATCCGCAGGCTCTGATATAAGTGAGCCAGATCCCGTAACGGGTAACTCGACGCTACACCAGCTCGCACCTCGTCTCGTAGGCCACGCCAGAAGAGCTGCCAAAGCCACCTCACTCTTCCGCAAGTTTTCTATCAGTCTCGATATCAACGCCCGGAACATCTTAAGCGAGACTCCAGTCATGCGTTTCACAGCTGCTGGATGGGAAGGCACACGCGACCCCAAGGGAAAAGTCTCGCATCCAAGATATGCCATTGCTAATGACGTGATGCACGCAACGGCGCTGGGCGTCTTTGTCGATTTAGGTGCTGACTTGATGGCCGTGGATGCACGGGGGCAGACGCTGCTGCATGTAACGGCAAGGCGGGAGCTCCCGAGTAGTAGCTCGGATTGGGATCAGCGGGAGGATCTGAAGGGTGCATTTCAGAAGTTGATGGAGCTTGGTGTTGATCCGCGGAGAGAGGATGCTGAGTTGAGGACAGCTATTGACATTGCTGTTGCGAGGAAGTTGCGTGATGTGATACAGTTGTTCAGGGAGAAGAAGCAGGAAAAGAATGTGGAAGAGGGCGAAGAATAAGGGTAGTAGCAGTTCATAAGAGGAGTTGCTTTCATGTTTAATGTTGGACATGACATTTGGGTAGGCCAGGAACTTGGCTCAGACAACTTTCCGCTAATGATAATATTTTGAAGTCCAATCTAATTTTACCTACCAAGTCTATTCTTGTGCATGAATTGTCTTCGAAAGAGACTTATATAAATAGTGGAATTGTAGATTCTTCTACACTCTACTCTCATATTCGCGGAATGAGCATTAGTGCCTCAACAGGGGAAGAGAATAAAGGTACCAGAGGAATCGTACTATCATATCAACCATTAAGTATTGCTGAGAGATACGTGAAAGCAACTTTTTTGAAAAGGAAATTCCTTGCCCCCTAGTTACAAGCCTCTCTTTTATCTATTTGCTACATTCGCCCCGACGTAAAACTATCCAAATTCATCTGTCCAGCAGCACATAAAACCCCATTGCCCTCTCAATCCTATTGCCCATAACTCTCAATGTCAATTCCAGTGATGGCTTAGCAAGGTTATAACAAGCAAGCTAAACAATCTTGGCAGCGTCTACCACGTCACACTCGCCAACTACCGGGCTGACGTTCTGTGGCTCTGGTTCCATATTCTGTAGATCAATGCCATCAGCGACTTCATCGATTGAAGAACTCCCGTGCTCACTATTCTCATCCATATTCTCTTTCTTCCCCACCCAAGATCGAAGGAAGGCGTTCCATAATGTTGGTACTGAAGTGAAAGCCGCAACTATAAGTGCCATAAGCTGGCTTGATGATGAGATGGTGGCCGTGGATAGATCGATCTTGTTGGCTTGGATTGTCATTTCTGTCCAGATTATGCTGGATACCAAAGCAATACCACCGAAAGATATACATACGTACTTCAAGAGGGAGGAAGCCTTATGTTCAGGAATGTTGAGAGGCGTTTTTTTATAAAACCAGTGGGGTATGTCCAGAAATGCGCAAAAAGGACCGACTACCCATTCGACTACCCATTTCTTTACTGCCATTAGTACAGTAAAAAGAATTGTCTGAGGCTCATCGCCATGAATCCGCCCAGGCTTGAAAAAGAATCTGAGGAGACGCATGAAATACAGCCCCAAAAAGTTATAGATCAGGGAGATGATCAGTAATATTGATAGAATGCAACCCGCCTTGAGAAAGTTAACCCAGTCCTCATTATATAGATCAAAATTGCCGTAGAAATTTATTTTGGTCGCGCAGTTTTTGTGAAATCCTCGCTGTATGGCCTTGAAATAGAGCCAAGCTTGTGTTACCGAAAGGGTCAATAAAAGGAGAAATGTCCAAGCTATGTTAATGTAGCCTATGCTCCTGACTGACTGATGTAATGTTTTCCAGAAGATTTCTTTATTTGCTCCAGGTTTCGGCGTGATGCGGAAAAATAATAACCCAATTGGTGAACGGGGATCAAGCGGCTGCAGTCCTAACATGATACGTTAACGAGATTAAGACATGTTTCTTTTCTCATATTCTCTTGGTTTTCAAATTGGAAAAAGGACGGTAGTTTTATACTCACTAATATCTTTCCATACTGGTTCCAAAACAAAAATACAAGTGATCACGTTACAAACCCACAACATGACTTGCAATAGCGCAACAATAATCCAGAATTCAAGATAAACAAAGCCCTTGCGGGGGATTTCTTTCAGAAAGTTGAATACAATAGCTGTTGCAATTGAATTTGAACCAATACGCTGTGTGTATAATCCCTCAGGTGATGGGATTAGATGTGCAAGGACCGCGGTGAGGGACTGGAGATAGATGGAGACCCGGATACCAATGCCATAGATATCGGTATCGCCAACGAGATCACAAGATTGGGAGTCTTGATAGTATGTATAAGACGCCACGGGGTTTGGAAACAGTATAAGAGTTATAGCAAGAAGTGCGAAAGCGTGGTGGTCTAATAACAGGTTGATTAATATAGAGGTTCCTCATTTTGGCGAGGCACTACTCACACATGGCAGATACGATTTAGTAGAATGATATGAACAAATAGTAGCAAATATAAATATTTTACGATTTAGAAGAATAGATTCAGCGTGGCTTCTTGGATTATATATAGCTTTGTGGTCTAGTTGACGCCGTTATCTTGATACCCGGCTCTACAACGACACCATCCCTTACTTTTGCCTCATTGTACAAGAAATGTTGGTGGCTGTTCATTTCATACGAATATTCCGGCGTAAAGCAACGCATTTTGAAGTGTTGAGGCTATGAAGTCTTTGTATAACCCATTCTGTTTCGCCCCAGGGGAAAGGAGATGCCATACATTGCTTCTCCTTTCGCCTCTATACCACAGCAGTCATATAATTAGCAAGCATAAACGCGCGGCAATGCAAGTACCCAAATTAAAACAAGAAGCCTACATATTCAGTTACGAGCTGATAAATTGTTACTTGTACTGGCTTCTTTTTCTGAAACATGTGTGACGGGATCATTATCGTCGTGACACCCATCATATATTCACGATTATCGTGATGACACACCCCTAAACTTCCGTCCCGCATTTCGTACGACTTACCATCAAGAGCCTAACGATAGCCATTGGATTGATTTCATCCGGAAAGATTAATCCATGTAAGCTTAAATATAGTCGTGGAACCTTTACATGAGGGCGGCATACAGACGCGACTAAGCGCTAGGTCGTTGAGCTCGTCAAACTACCAGTGCGTTTTACGGTACCTCTGGGCGTCTCTCGCTCAAGTATCCAGGCAAACACGCGCCAAATGAGTTGTTCTTTTGTCTGACGAATATTTGCTCTGCTGTCGAAACTCGTTTTTGTGCAGGACGAAGTAAAAGCCACTGTCCAGGAGACCCGTGAATGTCACAGCTTCTGCTTGATATTATTCTCTTCTCAAAAGCACATCGTTATTTATCTAACGATAATAACACTTTTCCAGCAGACTTTTAGTGCATGATTCGGCTCGTTGGGTTCGGCTTTTTATCGAGCTTTTCATAGCATCTTATTTCATTACGACATATACTCTCTAACTAATTATGTAAATACCTAGCTCACATACGAGCGTTTTAGTACACTCAGTTGAGAGTAACATGAATTATGCATGAATGGATAATTATCGCATTCCAATGTATCTAGCGAAGTTTCCTCTAGTATCTAACATATTATCATTATAGAGCGGTGCGAATAAAGTCGGTCACATTCTCTGACCTCCCAACTCTTATCCAACGCTTTCCTTTACAAAGAAGATTTAAGAAAGTCGAATATGGAGTTGTATGTGAGCTTGTGCGAGTATCCCAAGTTGAGGCCGTGGCCACCTCCAGGAATGACGCTTGCCTTGAAGCTTGAGGCGTGGGGAAAGAAAGGTTTGGAGAAGGAGATGAGATCGGGGAAAGTTCCCTGAATAGTGGTAGTGTCCGAGCAGTTGCCACCGCAAAAAGGCACGTCCTCATCTGTAGCCACAGGTGTTAGTAACGACTTTAAACATGCCGAGAGATGGAAACACCTACTTCCTGTGACGA
This sequence comes from Trichoderma camerunense, assembly GCF_050948025.1. NCBI lineage: Eukaryota > Fungi > Ascomycota > Sordariomycetes > Hypocreales > Hypocreaceae > Trichoderma > Trichoderma camerunense. Next base: position 1,793,584 of record NW_028145364.1, read on the forward strand.
TGAGCAGGTGGCCCTTGAATGAGTTGACCGCTCCGGTGCCAGCGCCGATGGTAAGTAGCTCGCCAGGGGCAGCGGCTTGGCCGTTTTCAGTGGCATATGTGAGTAGCTTAGGGTCGAAGTCATGGGGAGCAAAGAACTGAATATTGACGCCAGTACTTGACGGCACCGTAATGTAGCCAGCGGGGTACTTAGCAGCTTGGCAAGGGACCTCCTTTACAGGCTTGAAATTGCCGCCAAGGGCGAAGCCTGCGAGGAAGTTTGGGTTCTGACTGAAGCCGGTCAAGATGGCAGCATCGCTAAAGGTCGGGTTGGCGTTGACGAAGTTATAGGTTATGGCAGAGCCAAAGGAATGGCCAGCGTGGACAAATTTGCTGAATTTAGCGTTGATGCCCTTCACAGAGCCTTTGCGAAGCAGTGTTGAGAGCTCTGTGAGAGCAGCAACTTCAAGGAACTGCTGGATCTCATTGATTGGGTTGCCCTTGGAGGAAGCGCCAACACCGAGACGGTCCCAGGTAAAGGTCGAGAAACCATGCTCGTCGACGGCTTCGGCAACGTAGCTATAGTTGTAGTGGTCATAGGGGTAATCCCAGTAGCTGCGGTCAAAACCAACGCCGTGTGTCAAGATCTGAAGGGTTTCACCCGGGCCATGGTCTGGCTGGCAGTAGGTGGCTGCGATATTGTAATGGCCGCTGACAGTTTTATACTGTAAAGGGGGGATTATTAGCACCATCAAGGCTTTCCTGGATAAGGGAGATGTTGTCTTACTCCTGTTAGGTATTTATCGGTGGTATTAACACCTGGCCGAACAAAGTCAAGAAAGAAGTTGTTGACATCAAGCTCTGATACAAGAGCTGGAAGGTCGAAGACGGCGTTTCGAGCTGAGATAGAAATTGGAATGGTGAGATCGTGGCATTTTCGAGCCGCAACGGCTGTGGCAAAAGCCACCAGTGCCACTGATTTGAACATGATATTTCGAGAAGAAAGTGTGAGAATAGTAGTATTGGATGGTGAGAATGATGCTTGTGAGTGAGACACTACATTTTGGTTGGAACCTTAGTAGGCTTATATATTCTATCATTGTTAGAATTCTCCTATGCCTTCTTTATTATTTTGTATACACTATTATCAACCAGATCGGCTCGGTTCCATTTCAACGCCCGACCGTCATACGTATATTCGTTTCTTTCAGAAATTGTCATCTTGTGCTCCACAGAGATCGATTCTCCAGGGAGACTTGTGGCTTGATTGCTGCTTGTGGTTAGCCCCCAATGTTCACCGATTCAAACACCTGTGACTAAATAATACCTACATAATGCAGGGGTAAATGTCTCAAAATGACGTGTCCGTACTTTACAACAAAGGCGATTCTGCGAATCAAGTTCCAAACGTTCCGAGCTTCCTCGGGCCGTCCGTAAGAAGAGCGTAACTGTCAGCAAGGGTGGATCACTTCCGATCCTTCTGTCGGTCGTCGGGCGGCAGGATTCTAGAAGACAATGCCGGAAGTTATTGAGTACTACTCTTATTTTAGACAATGGCACAAGCAATATTCGTCTGTATTTTCCAATTATTCAAGTCCGTGTTCGTCCGTCTTTGTTCGTGTTCCGCTGGTGCTTTCCCCTTGCATATTAACGCCCGGAGTTGTTTTACGAGAAGACCCTTGCATGCCTTACTCGGCATTGTTCCCCACTTATTATTCCAAATTCCAAATCAATGAGCTAATACGCTTGACGATGAAGCCTTCAGCTTTGGCTATTCATGTCGAGTGCTTACTCCCTAATTAGTACCATGAGCAATTACCTTTTTCCAATTATTTGTCAAGACGCGATTTTATCCGTGCCTACGCATCATTCTTGACCCCCACGAAGAGTTATAGGCAAAGCTTTCCGAATATTTGACCTTGGATTCCGAGGATGCGAATTAGGAGACTGCGGCAGTTGTAAATAGATTGGCTAACTAGCACGGGTAACAGCTTTATGGCCTGATAAAGAAGGGAAATTAAGGGATCTCAGACCGAAACTAGACGGCCGTTATAGAGAAAGCATTATTTGCCAAATCTCAGAATGAACAAGTCATGATATGAGTGTCTATCATTACTCTTCTCCAATCAAGACTTATTGTAATTCACCATCTGTATCATCTCGATCCGTACACATATGCAAGTAGTAATTGGGTGTTCCATATTTTCTCCACCGTTATATCTAACGAGTTGGGGTTGGCCTCGGCTGAAAACCGTGAGCTTTATCCAACATTAGGTCCGCTACCTTGGTCAGCAACGAGGTCGCAGTAATTTCCGCTTTTGACAGTATAAGTGGCGCAGGTTCCATCCGGATTCTTCTATAGAGTGACATCAGTCAGAGAACCAGAGAAACAAGTCCTGTTGCGAAAGTAGAGCAGAGCGTGGACGTCCATCTTGGGGTATACTTTGCAAAGATTTCTGCTGTGACGCTACATCTGATCGCTAGACAAGCGCACGAGTCGCCCAATTTGATGATAATATACGTACAGACTGCGGCTAACACTGCAACAGGGCTCTTCATCAAGAAGTCGACTTCAGACAACGACTTCGTACTAGGTATCCGGTTCTTGTTTGGAAACGGCGGATTTACTGACTTCATATTATTGAAGAATGCCTGACATGTTAGGTGGTACCTGGCTCAGAGTTAATGCGTATGATAACATAGAGCGCAGCGTAAGAACCAATCATTACTCGTTCAAACTGCTCCTAACGATATCTGACAATATCTAGGAATTTAATCAGTAACTTACATTATAGTGAATTCACATACATCCACCGCCTAAGTATAAACTACCTAACTCTAAGCTTAGAATACAATCATTGATACTCGTGACTATTACTTAAGAGCCATGTGGTGGTCCGGCGGCAACATGCAAGATAATAGCAATCTCGTCAACCCACCCGGTTGGCAGCATGTATGTTAGCAATAAGAATAGCAAAACCTTGTTATGTCCACCTTGAGTCGCAATTTTCCTCCATCAGAACGAGTGTATACCCCGGTTGCTACTATTACTGCTTCCACATACCAGTAGGTGATAAGCGTAGAGGATAATGACTCGTCAAGTAGCTAACGGGTCCGTGATTTCCTTTACAATACCTCATTGGATCATTTCAGCATGTCACACCAACAAACCTACGCACCAACATACCTGTGTACGTGTCTTCACTTTCACGCTTAAATACACCAACACCTGTGCCGATTTCGGACATGCACCGCTGGTGTCACGTATGCATTTAGGCGCTTCTTCTCACCAGCTCGCTGCAACAACCAAGTGTTCACAATGACTCGGCTCCTCTCATACCTTATTACTTTCGTGACAGTACCTGCCACGATCAGCTTCTTCATTCATCAGTCAAAGGTATCGATGCCGACCATTAAGGAACGGGAGCAGCCCGAAATAAGCATAGATGTGGTTGGAGGTTGTTCATGTGATGACAAAAAAGAGAAGAAGTTCAGAACCAGGTTCGGTAGGGACCCAGGCGTTTCGGTCAGGGGATGGCCATCCAAGGGCGGCATATATATATATTGGAACGATGCTTCAGTATCGAACTCGACTTTCTCAAGCTGGACAACTTCCATGATACGCCTCAACCATCACCATCTGATCTTAACGCCATCGGAGTAAGTACAATGGAATACTTCTACTTCTTTCAAGTTCATATATGTGCTCCCCCCCTTTCCCCTATTGAACAGCGAGATGCCTTGGGTTTGGGGGAACGTTGATGACACTTTAATGATTTTACACCTTTCTTTGACATTAATGGGAGACGTTAATTTGAGTATGTAGTGAGGCAATTGGGTGCCACCTGGTGGAAGAGTGAAAGAGACTGGAACATGAGGCAAATTGAACGGACTGTCGATCCACGTCTGGAGAAACTAATCATCAAGGTTGGATGGCCTGCCGGAGGTGGAGTCTGGGTTCTCAATATAACCGAAGATGAGGCTATCACAAGAGGTGTCGGTGTCATTTACAATGCTTCTGATATGGAACATCGGTGCCGGTTGATTGAACAACTAGGGGGGGTCTTCTTTGAAAATCCGAAAGATTGGTTAAACTTGGATCTACCTTGAGGGTAAAGCTATATAAGTCTGAGGGCTTCAAAAACGATATAGCCTTGGGTTAACTTTGGCTAACTAGAAAAATAAGTCAACCCGTTCGACAACCTAGTAAACATCTCGGCTTCTTGTAACTAACGTGTTACGCGTCTGGATAACAAGTCACCTTTGTCAGCAGCCACCTGTGTCTTTGTCACCATAGTCTAAAATTGCATCACCACCGGCTATTATTTACTGTTGAAGCTAAAAGTTGGTTGAAGGGTCTTAATTATACATGCTTCGAAACTAAATAAATGATAAGTTGACAAATCTAAAATAGCTGAGGTTTCAGAAAAAAAAAAGTTTTAGCTCTAGCCGTAAGTAGATAAATCTCTGTTAATGAAATAGGTCATTTAATTATTTTGTACTTCATCTATGAAATAGATTCCGAAGAATCTGATTAGTTGACAACTTACTTTGGGCAGAGCTCTAACCTTTTCGGTACGTGTTGATATTCTCCGACCCCCGCCAAGTTACCAATGCCTGCAACACTTCTGCAGGCATTATTCGTTCTTATGAAGCGCATGCTCATCCTATGGAGCTTTAAATAGTTCTTCAACTTGGTTATTTTAGGCTCTCACCGCTGCGTCTTTGCGAAAGTGCAACACCCCCTTTGAACCACCGGAGCTGACTGGACGCTATTCACAGTAACAGTCTGATTATCGTTATCTTTCACAATACAACTATCTGCTCATCAAGATTCTGTCAATTCTCTTTTAAATCATTATCTATGCCTGTCTAACAACTAGGATACAGTATCTTTTAGACAAATGCATTTGCGTCTCATGATTCGGCGACTTATATAGTAGCAATTTTAAGCAAAGATTTCCGCAGTGTCAACATCCTGAGGCGTTGGGGCGTTGCGAGCGAAAATCTCAGCAGTGTCGACACCTTCAGGAGTAGGAGCATCGCGGGCAAAGATCTCGGCGGTATCTACACCATTAGGCGTCGGCGCATTCCGAGCAAAGATATCGGCGGTGTCAACACCTTGAGGAGTAGGAGCCTTCACTATGTCGTACAATGTTAACACTGCCAAACATTACAGAGCCTCTATTTTTGTTACCTGGAATAGGGTTTGCCACGGCAGAGCCAACAAGAGCGGCAAGAACCGCGATTGAAATGTTGGAGAAATACATTTTGGAGTTGACGTTTGGAAGTTGGCACTGTTCAAAGAATGATATGTGGAGTTGCGTCAAAGCGAAAAGAAGAAAGGACAGTAATGGTTTCTGAGGTGAGATGGTCTGATGTTTACGAGATGAGCTCATACTTAAACTTGTAGAGTTGAGTGATGCCCGCAACTCTTGAGTTGTGAAGCTAAAGCAACAGAGTTGATGAATCATCATGCTACAAAATTAGCATATTCATTCACCGAAAATCTCATTGTAACATCGTTTTTCCTTCCCATGTCAACACCATTGTAATGCGAGTATTGATACCAGCGGTGAGTTCTTGATTTGACGATCGAATACTACTTTCGCCGTTGCGTGGAATGGAGCAATCTCGGAGCTTACTCAGACCGCGCGAATGAGGCATCGTTAGATGCACGACTCGCTAGCCGATCAAGGTTTAAAGACATATTAACAAAACAACCGCTCATATGTTACAAGTCATTCAAGGATCCGGCATCCGGAGATGCATTAGTGTGCCGATTTCCCTTGACTCTGACACAGATCCATGTTACCTTGGGAGTTCTAGATTGCAATCGGGCACCAGCCGTGGCTCCGCTCACTCATCCATGTGCGTAACCTTATTAGACAAACAAGATACCAAAATCCGGACCGCATACTCCAACTTTCTTGTCTGTTGTCTCTCTCTTCTGTTCAACTTTTGGTAGTTATTCGCTGTGCTTTCACAATGGCCGTTTCCTTTTCTCGACTCTCAATGAGTGACAGCTCATCGGAGAACGACGAGTCTGATCGACTTATGGAGAAAGGCGGTTCGGTGGAATCACTCTCGCCACCCACAAGACATAATGTGACGAAGATCTTCACCTGGGGAAGGTTGTACTCTCTCTTACTTCACATAGTATGTATTGGCTTGATAGTTGCGCTTTGGATGAGCGGTCAACAAAGCTCTTACACTGCTGCCCTTCGCGGACGTAGTTGGTGTAAGTCTATCCAACCACAACTCATCTGAAACTCGAAAGCTTACCATTAATTAGCTCCTGCTGCGAAGCATGTTCAATACGAAGTCAATGCAGAACATCCCATGGACTATCACGGTGTTAACAAGTATGCTGGTCCTCCAAACGCAGCTCAAGACGCAGCGTGGGACGCCTTGATTAGACGTATGCATCCATCATCCAGGGGTAAAAAAAAAACGCTCGCCACCTACTAACAATAACATAGCCGTCTATTTCAACGCAAGTGTTGAAGAGCTAAAAAGGGCAGGAGAGTCATTCGAGAACATTGCCGAGTTGACTGGTGGCGGCTATCCCGCCAGCCTCGGCGCCTATCACCAGTTGCACTGTGTGGTAACATCAATTCCTTTATTTTGATCAGCTTCTTTGAATCAAACAAACTGACATGAGCTACAGAGACAGCTGCGCTTCTGGATTTACCGCGACTACTACTATCCCAACCTCACCAAGGCAGAGGATGAATACCTCCACACCCATCTCGGTACGTAGACACCGTCCCATATTCATGACTCATGTACTAATCGTCCAACACGCAGATCACTGCACGGAAACTCTACGACTAGCCATCATGTGCCACGGTGATACAGGAATGTACTCGTTCTCTTGGATGGACCCCAAAGCGCCCAAGCCGATGGCGCAGACAAGTTCGAAGTCGGCCTGTGTAAAATGGAGCACAATTGAAGACTATGCCCGTAGTAGAATGATTCCAACACATCCTTCTCTAATCCACCTATAAGGTGGTTTGGAGTAGCCAAAAGGCTTTGGCGTTGGCAAATATTCGATAGTGTTGTACTTGTGCAATAGCGCCTCGGGTCATAGATGAAAGGGGGGGGGGGACAGCAGAATAATCTCACGACGCAGTAATACCCACGGTTGAGAAACGGTTGTTTCTAGTAATCCACTACTCTTTCCATGTACTTTTCGTGTAGAGAACAAATTCTAGGTTCATTGTGTCCTGTTTATCCCCATTATCGTAGGATTCTGTGGTCTCTTTTAAGAAACCTAGTAACTTTATGCAGCCAGTATTAGCTGGCTTATATGCGGTTTGAGAACACAACGTTTTCTTCTCTTGTCGGGGCTACTAGCTGTATAAAAGACAGCAAATCGATATACCGGATGTTAATCTCTATTCATCATTCTTCAAATTAACTACGCAGCTATCTTTTACAAGCCCCGAGGTTTGACATTTGGATTTGACTTCAATTGTATGTCATACTGCCAGGTAGGCCAAAATCAGGACGGCCCTGAATACTTCTGCCATCCACTGACTGTACGGAGTCCTCAGCATCTTTACACCATATTAATGGCTCATACATCGCTCCAAGTGTCGAGGAGTATATAGTCTGCTCGTAGAATTAAAACTTCACATTTACCGGTAAACAAGAATTGAGAAGATAATAATAATGAATTAACACGCGCGTAACAGCGACGCATAATTGACTAAACAACTACTTGAACAAGTTCATTATCATCTAAGCGAGAAGAACAAGAACAAAAATGCACCGACGCTCATCCCATGCAGGGAACGCAAACTGCCGTCGTGGATCTGCTGGTACACCACTCGCTATGCAGGCTGTAGTATACAATATCTATCCCGATCCTCGAAAACCCAATCCCACCCGAAAACGAAGTAGAAAAAAAAAACGCCGAGAGAAAAAGAATCATGCCAAGTTTGTGTGATGGACCAGTCTGAGGTGAGGCTCTCCCACCTGTCCAGTTTCCAAATCCCGGCGGAGCACGGGGGGATCCTAAGCAGACCTGCTGCGAGTCGATCAACCCAGCATGATCCAAGTCTCTGACGTTGGGTTGTTTGCGTTCTCCACAATCTCCGTCTGGGACGGCACATCATCGTCAAGCTCGCTGTCGGTAAAGCAATCGTAATCAGAGAGGTCAAGCATCAGCTCTGGGGGTTGAGATGTCTCGACGTCAAATGTTGGATTTGACGCGTTCTGCCCGTAGACGATTCTCAGAGGAGGGAAGGCCTCACTCATCTCTGAGTCATCAGCCGCTGAACGCCGAGCTGTTGAAGCGTTTGCCTTGGTGCTGCACTCGCCAACATCGGTATAAGATAGAACGAGGGCTGCAGGCTTAGCCTTCTTGGACTTGCGACCCCGCTTCGCAGGACGAATGGTATACACCGGGGCCTCGTGTTGGATGCTGTTGAGGTTGAAGATTTCCTCAGGGCGCTGCTCGTCGCCGTCGTAGAGAAGACCCTGTTGGTAAAGCTCCGCGATCTGCGCATCTTCACTTTCGGGGGAAGCGCGGAGGTGAACTTTGCCCTTGGCGGTGCTAGCAACCCGGAAAGCCTCCTCACGTTCCAGGCTGGGCCGTCTGACAAGACGAGGAACGTCACTGGGGAGCGGAATCTCGCTGCGAGCAAGATCCCGACCTTCCTGCTCTTCGTTCCGAGGTGATACGATGGGAGCGCGGGTCTCACGCTTGCCCTGCTGCTCACGCATACCGTGTAAGAGCCAGCGAAGGTCCCTCTCGACGTCTACTTGAAGAGGGCGCGGAGCCTCGGAAGAGCTGCCATCCTTACGCCGAGCCTCCCATGCACCGGAGAGGCAGGAATAGTCGGGGTATCCCTGGTAGGAGAACTGATGGTAGATGGCGTGGCTTTTGGACTCCATCAAGCGCTTCGCAGTAGACCTGACCAGGTAATTGGTACCACGACGCCGGAGGACGCCGCGCTTGGACTGGACATGGCGACGCTTGGCGGCGGGGGATGAGAATGACTTGTGATCCATGATGACATCCATGATGGCTTTATGTAGGTATGCGATTGTTGTAGTGGACAGATGAGAGAGAGAAGCGTCGAAGCTGGTCGGATGGTAACAGAAGACGGTCGAATGCGAAGATGTCACGGACGACCGGTATAGGGCGTAGGAAGAAGTGATGAACTGTCGAAAGGGGTGCCATGTCAGTCGAGATGGGAAAGACTAACACGATCCAAGGCAGGGGATCACTTACTAGGGCGTGTACTAAGCACGAAGGGGTACGTAGATTACAAACGAACAAACGACACGCAGTGAAGCGAGTAACGTTTTGTTATAGAAGGCGCACTCAAAGGAATAAGGCGCGCCCAAAGGAGGGATTGGTTCGTGTTTGCCTTTTTGAAGTAGAAGCTCAAAGAGCCGTGTAGAAGCAGCAAAGAAGACAAAGAAAGGCTTCTAGCATGCCACCCCCGGCCCAGCAGACAATCTTATATCAGTTGCCGTCTTGCTGATATCATGTCCTATTTGACTGGGCGATGGCATGCTGATTGGCCCTGGGAAGAGTCATCTGGCCGCGCCTGGACGAGCGCATGACGTGACTCACTCTATTCCAAGGATTGGCCGGACTGGTGGCGCAGTTGGCCAAACAGAGACGGCCTCGGGAAAAGGGGCTGTTGGCTGGAAGCGGAAGAGCGCCATTGCGAGGCTGACGGGAAGGATGGCGCACGAGTAGCAGTACTTGGTCGCGTACTCATACAGTACGGTTATGCCTGTGCCTTTGTGCTTAGGTGAAAGAAGGTGTGGACGATGATGAATAGGTGTGTCACCGGTAAGAATACGGGGCAGAATAGGAGGCAGACACCGGAAGAGGAAAGCGGCGTGAGGCCTGCATGCATGGGGAGTGCGGAGTACAGGGAACGGAGTGGACACCGCCAGGTACCAACGTATCTCCCACGTCATATCAGAGGAGAGGTGCTGAGTACTTGGGGTCCCGTGGTACAGCGGCGATGCGCCACGTACTGATACTTGTTATCAATAGCGCCCAAGGTAGCTGTTCGGTAACATTAGTCGACGTTTCCAGCGGCGTGGGATTGGGACATGCAGCCCCTTTGCCCAATGCCAGTGTCATCATTACCATTACAGTGCACTCCAGCTGTAATGCATCTTGCTGGAACAGGTTCTGTAGCGTAAGCGGTACAATTACTCCGGACCCTTATCCGATTCCGAGATCATGAACAGCTTCCATCTTACCAAGGCACTGATGCTTATCTTTACTCAGCGGTATGTAAATACAACCATGCATCTCCCAACCTCGGTCAGACATTGGTACCAAATGTACATGCAGAGGGAGGACAAAGCCATAGCCGGGGGCTATCAGCTCAGTATGCTTCCCCGGAGCCTAAAATGGCCGGCTGCGTTTGGGCCGATGCCGCGCGCCTCACATGGGGGCGAACAGCCGCTATCAGTGGCTTACTCGCCAGGCGACCCTTGGTTATCTGTGGCTTGAATGGGTTGTTTGTCTGTCTCACAATGACAGCCTAGCTTCAGCTATCATTAGGGGGCCCTCCAGGCTACAGTGGCCCACGAGAGTCATCATAGCCACGAGACCAGCGCTTCAAACTCGATCCCGAGGCTCTGCGCCAGCTCGCGTACCATGTGAACAGGACAAGAGGCAGACAGACATTGCAAATGATTCTAGCAGTAAAGGCAATATTACGGGGTATAGACTTTGGCTGTGGGGGGGATGGGCAGGATAGCATCAAAGGGGGCCGAGACCGCTATTTCCTCCCATTCAGATGATGAACGGCTTTAGTAGTTTCGTCTTGCGAGCACCAATCATACGAGCAACGTTGCTCTTGTTACTCCATTCTCGATAAAGTACCAGTACTCGTACCGTACTGTCCGTCGTCTTTTGGGTGATTTAGATCCGCGGCAAATATCGTAGCTTGCATATGGGGGTGTTGTTTCAAAGGAAATGTACGGAGCAGACCGGAGCCGAGGAGATGCTGGCGGCAGGATTGTCGCGTCTGATGCAGAGAGCACGGAGCATGCCGATATGGGGTGCAGCGTGCTGTACTGCTTGCTTCGTATTCTTATTCACATTGTCGGCTGTAATGCGACCCGACGATAGCAGTAAAATGCCCAATACAATATAATTCAGGCAATATTTATGCAGTGTGCCATCCATGAGCGCTGCATGCTTCGTCCAATGTAGAGTATCATCACAATCTGTGGACTCTGCATGTACTGCTGTGCTAAAATGCTGAACCCATCAAGGTGTGTAGCACTGCATTCATTCATCGCCGATAAGGCCGATAACGCTGATAACACCCCGGATTCGTGATAACGGAATCATGTTTCGTTTCATTCAATTCTATTCTATTATTAACAGACAAGTAAGATAAAAGATGATGATAATACATGACATCGACCCATTACAGCGCAATCAATCAATCACAGTGCCTCGTCCAGCCTGACGTCCATCGCCGCCAGATACTCTTTGACATCCGTCATCTTCATCCCCCGCGCCGAATTCACCGTCTTGTCCTGGCCCCAAGCCACCCCCCTGGCCTGAGCAAACGTATCCCTGTATTTGACCATTGTGTTGTCCGGATCCTCGCGCATCTGCTTGGCCAGCTCGTCCAGGTCCCAGAGCTCGCGCCGGAAGCGAGTGCCAAAGCGCTCGTCCAATAGATCGCCCACCTGCGCGTACGTGAGAGTGTCGCCCGCCACGTAGACGCACTGGTTCTTGAGGCCCTGCGGATCCAGAACCACCTCCGCGGTGGCCCGGCCAATGTCCACGGGCGTTGTGAGCGTGATGCTGTTGTCCCACGAGCCCAGCCCGCGCACCGTCCTGGTGCTGAAGTCGACGATGCCGAACTCGGCAACGAAGAGGAAGCTCATGAAGAGGCCGGTCGACACGATGATCCATTCCGTAGTGTCTTGGGCGCGAAGCATCGCTCGCACGCCCAGCTGCTCGTCAAACAGGTCCTGCGAGCTGCCCAGGCCGATGGCGTCGTAATCCATGCCAAACTGCCAGGGAAACCACCGCACCTTTGCCTCGAGCGCCGCTTGGGAGAGCTTGGTCTGCGTTCCTGACGGCAGGCCCATGCCGTTGCAGGACACCACAGTGTCGTATCTGGTGAAGATGGCGGCGAGCTCCGACACCGAAGCCTGCACCACATCAGCCGCCTCAAAGTCGACGCCCAGCGCTCTGATTTGCTGAATCAGCTTCTTCTTATCGGGTGCGGCAGAGTCCAGCGTGGCCTGCCGCATCATGACGGTAATCTTGCTGTGGTTGCGCTTGGGGTGTCTGGCGAGCGCCTCCAGAACGGCGAGGCCAAGCTCGCCAGCACCCAGAACGAGGATGTTTTCAGCCATTGCGCCGCGGTGATTGAATTGTCGGTTGAGAGCCTGCAGATTGGCAAAAGTGAGTTGAAGACGAGCTCCCATGATCGCCGTCCATTGGCCCTTATTTAACTTTGGCACTTGTCGAGCTTCAGATCGTCAACTGGTCTCCCCGTAGAAGAATTTTTTCTCTTAAGCCATTACATGGCATGACTTTTGGAGGCAAAACTGCCCATCCTCCATTCTTCATTGGCCCGTTGACCAGCTTAACGAACGTCACTCTGCCGTATCCAACTTTTTCGCTGTTAAGCATTGCCGTCCTTGGCAACCGGGCCTGACAAATGACTTATCCTGTGAATACGAAGATATACGATCGCAAAAAATCGTATAGTTGCAACTTTACTATTCTTCTCCTGGCGCTCAAACTAGCTGAAGCGTATCTTTACGCCTTTGTTCGCGCTCGCGACGGATTTAAGCTACTTTGGCGGGGGGAGAGGCCGTGTTAGTGAAATGCAAGTAAATGGCAGGCTAGCGGGTAAGAAATCCGGCTGATGGCTAACAGCGATGGATTTCGCGGAGATTATTTGGCTAGGCACAAAAGGTTAAATGTTGACAGGTGCCGAACTAGTTGCATTTGAAGATATGAATGAATATTCTAGAAACTGACATCACCCTCCCATTATCTCCTATACCGATTGCCTACATACTCTTCTATCCAAAAGCCGAAACCAGGCGGAAAGACCTGTGTCATGTGTCTCGTGAGGAGCAGAATTGTCTGTCCTCTCTTGAAGCTGATGCTTTGATACGTCTCTCATTACTGTGATTGCAAGACGGCGATGCCGAGACGCAGCTACCTTAGACAGTGGTGTTCTTGTTCGCGAATCCTACAACATTGTTGCCAAAGTCAAAGACGGCAAACTGAGCCTTCAGAGCAATGTCTCCCAAGACGCTAAATGGCGCGCCCTCGTTATCCTGGATGCCGCCGTAGCAGTAGGTACTGTTGATCTTTCCGTAATTCATGTAAGGGCCTGGGACGATGCCTCTGTACGTGCCCAGTCCAAAGGCAAAGTCAGGCAGCGTTGCGGTGCAAGGGAACACCATCATTCCCACTTGGCTGCTCATGATCGAGCCGTTGACCTGCGCATAATAGGCGTTGACGATGTCGGTGGGGGCCAAGAGCAGCGTGGTGCCAGTGTCGGCGATGGCATTCCAGGTGCGGTTTACATACTTCGTATCGTTGCTGCCGACGCGGTAACCGCTGAGGGAGACTTCCCACAGGGGGGTCTTGGGATTGATGGCTGCATACTGGATGGCGCCCGTATACTCGGAGGCGTTGATGTAGCCAAAGTTGTAGTTGCCGGGCTTGCCCTTCTTAAGGTTGGCTGTGAAGAGCGGCTTCACGAGCTGGCTCTTGATGTTGTCAAAGTATGTGCTTTGCTTGGTGGGACGAACTGTATTGCCAGCACTGAAGGCGGCACCCAGAATGCCGGACGAGAAGGTGTCGTCGCTGATGTCTTCGGAGACTTGGATGGCAGACTCAACGGCCTGTGCGTTGAAGAACGTGTTGCCGATCTGTACACGGTCCTTGTAGACGATGCCGTTGGCGCTGGAACCGTCTCCATACTTGATAACCCATGATAGTCCGCTCTGGCGTGAGCTTGTGTTTGATTTACCAGGGTTGTAAATCGCCTGGCCTTGGACTTGAGATGGATACGTGTCTGTTGAGAAGACCCAACTGCATTTGATTGGTGTCAGTGGAAGGGAGTTTCCGCTCTCAATACACCAAAATCGACTTACAGGTCCGATGAACCGGTATCAAGGTTTATTGGCAATGTTTGAGGTGGTGTACCAATCTTGATAGGAATAACATATTCTGAATCGGCTCCCGGAGATGGTGTGGCAACGGCAGTGCCCGTCTGATTGCCTGTTTCTTCAATCAGCCCTTTTTGGTTCCTTGAATCATATCGTGATCCTAAACAGGGAGAACTTACCAGCATCAAGGAGAGAGCCAAATCTGCGGTACAGATCCGGATTGGCCATGATCACATGTTTGATATGCTCAGGGAGCTGGGGGCTATATTTTGCCAGAGCTGCAATATAGGTGGCGGGGACATTGGTTCCTTTGTAATGTTTGTTATATACTTGAGAGATGGAGAAAGTCTTGCCTTCGGGAGTAGTAGACTCGATTGCTTCACTCCTTGGCTGGGCCACTGCTGCCGAAGCAGAGTTTGCCAAATATGCGAGTGTAAGGGCAGCTGCGTGAAACTTCATGATGATATAGTGTAATCCGAAGAATTTACAGCGAAAAAAAGTGACTATATCAAAGGAAGTATCCAACTTCCAGCGAATCTCCCGTCTTCGATGTTTTGAATCGAAACCAGAGGAAGCTGCTGATACAGAAGGGCAGAGAGCTGAATATTCACGACCTTCTCACTTATTTTATACACGGCATGGCATTCCGAGATGAAATGGGCTTCTCTCCTTTGGATTGCATTCCCGTTGCACTGTTTTAAGAATTGCTAGACACCGACTTCCGAAGACACTGATCATTGCCGTGTCTGGGGATCTTGGTTACCCCGTGATGGTCGCACAGGTCGCGGAATGGAATGCAATTGGAGGCATGTGCATGGGAATATTTGCAAGCTATAGAGAGCATGGTTTCCGTATGTCTATGGAAATTGCGGGAGGATAAGTGAATTTTGTGAGACATTCTTATTTTCCTTGGTGACGATCGTCGGGGATTGACCGAGACATTGAAAAATCAGCAGATATGCGTGGCTGTCCTTGCCCTTTAGCCGTCGACAACTTGGCTGCCTCCGATGGTCACGATTGCATTTCAGTTGCTAGAGAGGCATTGGTAAAGCTTGGAGATGAGAGATTGATGACGGTATTGATTGCGAATCTGTATGCATGGCGTTTGGGCTTAGATGCATACTCGTATGCTCTGTCTCACTTGATCACATGGATGAGCTCTCATTGCCGTGGTCAAAACGGCATCTTACGGCTTTAAGCTCTGAGTCAACAAGAACAAGCTGACTCAGTGATGTGCTGTAAATTTGACTCTTTTGACTTACAAATGGCAGCACAAGCTTTTTTGCCACGGCTTTGTAAAAAGAATTGGCAGGGATGTGAGACTCGGATCGGGTTTTGGGGATGAGGAATATCTCAAATCAGACTGAAGAGGCACTCGCCACAGGAGAGGATGACTGATGGACGTTTGATGTCTGGTACCTGACGAGCATGTACTCATTTACGGTGACCGTTGGTGACTCACTGGAGAATATCCCCGCCATTGTAGTCCTACGTCAGTGGTATGGAGTGACTTAGCGCAAAGTACCTCGCGCTATGGGCATTTTTTAGCAGCGGAAATGCGCCACCACACGGAAACTTCAAAATTTCTAGATAAGATAAAAAATCGACGGCGGGACGATTTTTTGCAGTATCAAGCCCAAGATTGGGAACGTTTGCATTTGCGCACGACTGCAGTGTTTTATTCTTCTCTTCTTCTTTCGTTAGTCTTCCCTTGCAGGAGAGCACACAATAAGCAGAAACACGCAGAAACACAACCAAAAACGTCTGCAACATGGACGCCGAAGGTGTCGCAGCCTCCCCGGCAGCGCCTCACCAGCCACCATACCAATATACGGCCAACCAGGGTTACGAGCAGACGGAAGAAGTGCCCCGCGAATTGCTGAGGCAACAGAATGCCGCCCCGCTTGCCGACGAGGACGAGGACGACGATTATCTTGAGGACATTTTCGACGAGGACGAGCAGGACGAGGAATGGGCCGCGGACGGCGACCTGACCAAGACGTACAACCGCCAGAGACAGCAGCTGACGGACGGCGCTGCGATCCCGCGGTCGAACCAGCAGAAGCCCACGGCAAACACATTTGCCAGTGTCGACGACCAGGTCTCTGCGCTGTCCAAGCACGCCACCAAGATCCGGCTCGACACCGTGAAGCAGGATGGCGAGCGAGACAAGGACAAGGCCGATCGGGCCACCAGCGAGCAGGTGCTGGACCAGAGGACGCGTATGATTCTGCTGCAGATGATCAACCGCGGCGCTGTCAGCGAGGTTCACGGCGCCATCAGCACCGGTAAAGAAGCCAACGTCTACGGCGCCGTGTCGTACGACGAAGAGACTGGCGCTGCCACGCAGAGAGCCATCAAGGTGTACAAGACGGCCATCTTGGTGTTCAAGGACCGTGAGAGGTACATTACCGGCGAGCACCGCTTCAAGGGTGGCTTCGACAAGGGCAATAACCGCAAGATGGTCAAGCTGTGGGCTGAGAAGGAGTATCGCAACCTGAGGAGGATATACAACGCCGGCATTCCCTGCCCGGAGCCCCTGGCGCTGAAGCTGCACGTGCTGGTCATGGGCTTCCTGGGCGACAAGAAGGGCTGGGCGTATCCAAGGCTGCGAGATGCCAACCTCAAGGGCGACGACGTGGACCAGCAGTGGCAGAACCTGTACGTGCAGCTGCTGGGGACGATGCGGCGCATGTACCAGGTGTGCAAGCTGGTGCACGCCGATTTGAGCGAGTACAACATCCTCTACCACGACGGCAAGCTGTACATCATCGACGTTTCACAGAGCGTGGAGCCGGACCACCCGCGGTCGCTCGAGTTCTTGCGCATGGACATCAAGAACGTGGGCGACTTCTTCCGGCGCAAGGGCGTCGACACGCTGCCTGACCGGGCCATTTTCAACTTCATCACCGTGCCTGAGGGGCCGGTCGAGGAGCCCGAGCTGGCGGAGGCGATTGCCAAACTGTATGAGACGAGGCATGCGGCTGCGAACGAGGAAGAGGCTGCTGCTGAGGAGGTGGACACGGAGGTTTTCCGGAACCAGTACATCCCGCAGACGCTGGAACAGGTGTATGACATTGAGAAGGATGTCAAGAAGCTCGGTCTTGGAGAGGGCAATGAGTTGGTGTACAGCAAGTTGCTGGCTGACCAGGTTGTTGCGCCCAAGGCAGACGGCGAAGGAGAGGATGAGGAGGAGGAAGATTCGGATGATGAGTCGGGCGAGGGAGCTTCTCTTGGTAGTGACGATTCTGACGATGATGAGAGTCGGTTTGACAAGGGACGGCCGAGAGGTCGCAAGTTTGAGGACAAGGACGAGAAGAAGGTATGTTTTCCCATATGATGGACGATGTTGAGCTCGAGAGCGTGATGACTGACTTGAATTTTCTACTGCAGCAACATAAATTGGCCGTCAAGGAGGCCAAGCGAGAGAAGCGAAAGGAAAAGATGCCCAAACATCTGAAGAAGAAGCTCGTTTCTAGCACGTCAAGGAGAACGAAAAAATAAACAACTAAAAAATAAAAACAGGTAATTTTCGGAATTTTAAAAAAAAAGCATTTGGCCATTTTCTTTTTACCTTGTTCATTTCCTTGTGATACTAGTGCTTCTGCTGTTTCTCCATATCTTGGTGATAGATGCATAGTTGGGCAGGGAGACATGTTGGATGATGAGCACTGATTGTCGTGATGAAGGCTAAGGATGGCGGTTTAACATCTGAGGATGGGTAACCCTGTTCATGGACTTTGTTTGCGATCTGAATTCGCGCGAGGGGTGACCCCGCGAGAATCTGGATGATCAAAGAGAGCGCTGACAATAAGTCTCCTGGCCGTTGAAGATGCGTTTGCTGTACGCTGTACACGGTTGAATCCGAATCCATGTACATGATGGTTAACCATAGCGTCTTTGTGACAGTAACAATTTCATCATTATTAGAACTTGGGAAAGAATAATCTATATGCTAATCAAAATGACAAATTCACCACCCCTTTCGTACATACAAGTAAACACAATTAACCCGATTGCTTTTTTTTTCCTGCACACTATGTGCGTATTCATCATAGTCATGGTCCATAATGTTACTCCCTACTCCCCAATCCATTACGATATCCATAAAAAAACCGAATACTACATAGTTACTTACCCTCCTCCTATCAAATTAGAAATAATACTGCTGGTGATTCTGACCTGGTGGAGGTTGCGCCAGGAAGTCAAAGTTGAAGGCGTCCATGCCAGTGTTCCATGGATCGGGAGGAGATTCTGAGCCGATTGTTAGTTTATCGGTGAATTGTATCAGCTTGTTATGAGATTGTACTTACCAACCCAGATGGAATCGTACAGCTCCATGGGTGCATTGTATTGCATAGGATCGACGATGGGCGGTATACCGTCCATAGCGAGGTTGCTATTCATTTGCTGAGGGTAGCTCATCCTGATTTAGTGAGTTAGCATTCCGTTAGGCCTATAGAATAAAAAAGGAAAACGAGTTCCTGCTTTACGTACGCCGTCATGTCTTGCATAGATGAGCCGTTTTGCATCTCGGCCATGGCCATTGCTGCGTCTTCGCGGGCATCTGTCACCTGAGGCAATGGACGGAACGAAGGATTCGAGATCATGGCATTGTAGCCGCCCTGGCCATTCAGACCGAGATGCAGGGGAGTCCTGCTTCCACTAGCGACAGCAGACAAGTCGCCTTCCCGCTTCAGGCTCGACATGTTGACTTGTCCGTGGTCGTAAATGTTCTTGAGGGCTGTAAGTGCTCTCCACAGGGGGCCCGAGAGCTCAATATCTTTATCAGTCTTGGCGACATGAGCCTCTGGGGAGCTAACCTCCTTGGCCGCCGTCGCAGAAAGTGCTTCAATTAGATCTCCCTGGAGCTGTCGAACCTCGGGGTCAGACTTGGTATCGGAAGAAAGGCCAAGCAGCAAGGCCGATGACAGGCCATGGTATGTAAAGGCCCAGCTTCGCGTGGGAATCACCGAAAGCTGGTGCATGGCAAGGAACATTTTCACCGTCTCGGTCAAATTGATCCTGCATCTGTCTGTCAGAGCTTGCTTTTGGGCCGGCTCAAAGGTGCAATCTCTTCGAAGCGCCGGTCGGCATGCGACAGAGATAACAAAGGACGTATGAAGGCGGATGGCGAAGAATTGAAGACGATCCAGTGCCGTCTTGCACTTTTCTTTGTCCTGCATATGGGGTGCTGCCCGCTTACGAAGCTCCTCGACAGCCTCGCAATTCTCAAATATCTGCTCATAGGAAGCGGAGGCCATTACATCGGGATTGAGTCGCCGCGAAATAATTTCGATGAGATTATACATCATCTCTAGATAGCCATAGTTTCCAATTGTTGCATCCAAATTGTGGGGAATCGGGCAGCTCGGAATGTTTGTCATGGAACTTCTATGCAGCCAGTAGAATTAGTATTGCATTCGGTACGTTGAAGATGAGCAACTAAATCTTACCGATCAAACGACAAGGATGTCAGGGTATCATGCCAGACACATGACCACCAGAGCCTGCGCCGAATCATTTCCTTGGACTTGGCGGCAGGGGGTGAATTCTCTCGACTGGCCCGGATGGTCGGGCGATGCAACCCCAAGGATTGAGCGAGGCGGCACGTAAGGCCGGTGAGCGCCCACGATGCTTCAGCCTTCATGTCGTTGAGAAGGACAAAGTTTGTCAACAACAATGCTTGTATCGAGTCAAACGAGGGCCTGTATACAGAAAATATAGGGTTAGACTACAGATACAAGTATGCGCCTAGTGGGAGGCCTGTCATCTCACCTCAACAAAAAGTTGGCCAGCCGGAGTAGATGGAAAGATATCTGGATGTATTTTTGCGAATCCTTTGTGCGGATATGATACGGGGATTCGTGGTACTGGGAGCCGACTGCCAAGACTGCAAATAGAATGGCCAGCCAAGAGGCCGTCACAGGCCTCGAGGCTTTAACGGATTTCGACGCATTTCGGGATCGATCCTCAAGATAGATCATGAGATTGGACTCAAGCTCATCAATATCGAGAACGAAACCCCAGAACGGTTGCGGGATCTCCTTGTAAGTACGGAAAAGTCTGTTCAAGTAGCGTTAGTATGAGATTGCGTCTCATCAGACGGTACTCGGTGCTATGGCATACTTCATAACCTCTCTGTCTGACGGCAGCTCGGTGGCAATATCGCGAGCAAGCCGCTGAAGGTGAGTAGACGACATGAGAGGAAAGGGCGCGGAGGTGTCTAGCCCCAGAATGGATCTCATGTCTCGTCGGATGTCGGTGCCGTCCTCTTTGTTGTTCGGCGATTGCTCTCCTAGTAGTGCCGGGATGCTGTTTTGTCCAACATAACGGTCAGGTACTGAATCAGAATCGTCCTGGTTTGTAGACAGCCCTATAAAGAGGTTATTCAATGAACTCGACACAAATAGCTGAGCGCGTAACTGGATGCCATGAGCTCACCAATTGCTGGAGGCCAGCTTTCTTGGCGCTCATCTTTCACATTGTCGTCTCCGTCAGACGGTGAGCGAGCTCTCTTGCGACTATGAGAGGCGGTGGCATTGTGCTTGCTCGCCGAGGATCGGTTCGGCTTATAAGAGCAGAGCTGAGGGTGTTCTCGCTTGACGCAGTTCTCACATGGCTGCTGGTTGTCACACTTGACCTTGCGCTGACGGCATGGCCAACAGGCGGTCCCTGTGGTGCATTAGGCGTTAGTCGCGCGGCAATTTGAACGAGTTCCCGAGGGATCTGATGACGCAGAATTTGCTCGCGTGGTCCCGGGGGAGGTGTCTCATGTTGTATCCTGACTTACCGTAGCGAACTTTGCGGTGCGAGTGGATGATGCGACTGGCCTCCTCAGGTGTCAGATCATCGACCGGCACCTGGTCGTCCGCGTCATTGTCAACCATGATTGGATTTGATGCAACAATCTCAGCTCCCGCGGATTTCTCGAACTGCATGCAGTGGACCCGAGCGTCCAATTACTAGCTGATGAGTCTGGGCTGCTGCGAAACTCAGTTCATCAACGCCGAACCCCGAGCATCTCCACGAGCGCAAGTGGTGGAGGATCCGGGAAAGCTGGGCTGAAGGCGGATCAACTGGCGGTCCGGGGCTGGATATGACGATGTCGGGTTCGAAGTGCACGTGACCGCGTCCCTGTGATCTCACACGTGCGGCTTCTCCAAGTCTCCAACAGTGGCGGCTCGGCGATTCCCCGCAATCGCGGGAATGGCACAAGTTTAGCCTTGGGCTGGCATCCACCACGGCAAGGGCTTATTGCAACAGTCTCACTTATACGGACGAGCAGGTGGATAAGCTTTCGCTGCTGGTTGCTGGCTGCTAGACGGTACTCGTACAATGTCTGGCCCCTTGGGGTCTCAAGGACAGGATCGGTCTACGCTGGAGCTGGACCGCATTATTAGCAGGCTCAACGATGACTTTGGATTGCAGCTTTGCAAGCCGGATGTAACGCTCTCTCCTCGCAAATACCGCGAACGGCAGCGGAGTGATGAGGAGGCCCGGATCGACGACATTTACCAGATAATCCAACAGTTGCATTATCGAGGAGGCAGCCGGTTAGCTGACTGTCTAGGGCGCTTTCAGATACAAGGGCGGTTGATCTTGTCTGATGCAGAGTCACTCAGTCCTACCCGGTATCTCAGTACCAGTCTTCGAGCTCTGCTCCAGGAGCGCCTCTTGAAAATCCTTCGTGATGTCAACGGCCTGGAATCAAAACAATTGAGCAAGAGAATATCTGAAGTGACTGCAAATCACTCTCAGAAGCGGCCCAAAGGCCAACCGCCTCACAGGTACGAACATCATGATGCAGTGGATGCTCTCCCTGTCCGCTCAAGCGGTTCATTTGCGGACAGTGGTGTCTCACTAGCCTCTGGAAGTCATCGATCTATCGGAGAAGTTATTCAACCACTTGCTCAGCAGCCATCTTTTGATCAGACCTTTGGTTCAAGCCGAGCTTCTTTCCCGTCTGAAGTCTTTTCCTCAAAGAATACGCAAGACGTATCCTTCATCAGCCAAACGACTGTCGACTCTGGATATCATGACAAGTCAAATCGTTATCCACACTCACAACAAACATCAGCCGAATCTTTCTCACATTCGTTTGGATTGAGCCAAAGCCGAAACGACGTGCAGCAAGATTGGAATTCTCTCCCTAGTAGACCAAACAAATCCACCAACCAGCTGGAGTCACTGGATGATCCGCGCTTTAAAAGCCCTTTGCCTTTGTTAGACCGCTCTTCCCAAGATAGCATCGGCTCTGTGAGCCAGACGATTGATGAAAAACTTGCTAATATTTGGCGTAAGCATGCGTAATGATATGGAATGCATTTGTTGTTGCTGACCTTGGCGATAATATAGCTAAATTGCCAATCCCAGCGTTAACACATGCACCTTTGGCTGTGATTTGGGAGATTACAAGAGCCGCTCTTCACTGCAAGGTTTCACTGGACCAATTCGATCTATTGTATGAGCCAAATGATAGCTGGCATGATCAAAGCAGTTTGAGAGATGCAATCTCAAACCATCACTTGTTCCATGGCAAGAGCTTGCCTCCGTCCAGCGATTCGGTGGCATGGCACACAGCACTGGGCGACTTTCAGACCAAAGTTAAGACCGTTACACTCTCGGCAGACTTGGTCTACAACCAGGATTCGACCGGGCCGTTGTATAGTCTTCAATTACATCCGTTGAAACTCGAGCTGGGTCATCGACTGGCGCGCCGATTCGGTGCCGATCGCTTCTTGGAAATCACCATTCCACCGCCGTCGGGGTCGATGGGGTCGACGGATGAAGAGCCCAATGTCCTCAAAAAGGATCCAAGGAGCCTTGAAAAGATCGTGGATTGGCTTACAAAGCCTGAACATTATTTTCTTGGGCGGACTTGGAAGCCATTCTACGTGCGCAATATCAAGGGCAAGAAGATTTCTGGGACAAACAGAAACACATCAGTAGACAAAGTCTATTTCTTTGCTTGTGATGCTAATAATTTCCGCCCCAGTGCAGCCGATGGCATCTCGCCGCTAGCAGAAGCGTTAGAGACAAAGGCCCGCACGAAAATGAAGCTCAGTGGTCTGCTAAAATGGGCCATTGGTATCGACAACGAACGCAACTCGGAACAACCAGTTACCAAACTGTTTTCTCGCCTGGCTTTAAGTGAGATACTTTATCCTAATATTTTTTATGAGACTTTGTTTTCTAACAAGATGAAATTAGGTCTCAGCCGAACGTGGCCAACTGTTGTTCTCGAGAAGCATCAGATCATCAACAAGCCCGAAGATCTAACGCGGGGTGGCATGGTAATGAATGATGGAATCGGCCGCATATCGCCAAGTTTGGCCAGGAAGGTTGCCGTGGCTCTTGGGTTGTCTGACTGCCCAAGTTGTTTTCAAGGTAGACTGGGGAGTGCAAAGGGCATGTGGTTGATTGATGTGGAGAGCGAGGAAGACTCCGAGAGAGACTGGGTTGAAACTTATCCATCACAAAGGAAATGGATATGCGATTTTGATGATCCTCACCACCGAACTCTCGAGATACGAAACTGGCCATCGGAATTGAGATCAGCATCTCTGAATCAGCAATTTATCCCGGTACTAGAGGCGCGATCACCACAACCTAACGCAATGCGACGCGTAGTTTCCGAGCACCTACAGAGAGACCTGCACGCAGACCTTGGTGAGCAAGCTGCCGCCATGAAAGAACCCATGAGCCTACGATTATGGATTCACCAATCCGGTCCTTCAAAGAGTGATCGGTCGCTGGATGGGTCTGCAGGATTTCTGGCTGGTCTACCCAATGATAACGCGGATAAGGTCGCATTTTTGCTCGACTCAGGATTCGATCAGAGGAGAATGGAGTATCTCAGGGAACTTGTCTGGGAGATGTGCAAGAAAAAGGCTGAGATTTTGAGAACCAAGATGAACATCACCATTCCGTGTTCAGCTTACATTTACATGGCTGCGGACTTTTCATCAACGCTTGAAGAAGGAGAGGTGCATCTCTCCTTTTCCACGAAATTTCAAGCCGAGGGATTCTCCGACACGCTACTTGAGAACATGGATATTCTAGTAGCAAGAGCTCCGGCCCATCTCCCTAGCGACATCCAGAGGGTCAGGGTAGTATCTCGACCAGAGCTTCGAAAGTTAAAGGACGTCATTATCTTTTCGACCAAAGGAAGTATACCCCTTGCCGATAAGCTATCAGGTGGCGACTATGACGGCGACATGGCGTGGGTATGTTGGGATCAAAATATTGTCAGAAATTTCGACAATGCTTCCATGCCTCAGAAGCTGGATTTTATCAAGAGCGGATATCTTCGCAAGGTGACTACGCAATTCAAGGACATTTTGGAGGAGGTCGGAAGAGACAACTACAGGAAGTATATGAACAATCGACCTGCGCACCTTCAGGATGCCTGTGTAGAGTTCATATCCAGAGTTTTTTTGTTCAATCTACAGCCCTCATTTCTCGGTCGATGTACAAAGTATAAAGAGAGGCTCTGCTATTTTCAGAAGTCTGTTCAAGATCGAGATGCCATACATTTAAGCCAGTTGCTTGGCTACTTGGTTGATCAAAGTAAGCAAGGTATTGAGTTTACAGAGGAAGATTGGAAGCGTTTCTGCATTCGACACCTTGAGAAGAAGTCCACCTTCCTTCCCGATCCAGAGTATGCGAAAGAAAAGGGAGGATCACGAAGGCCTGATCCACAGGGCCGATTACATATACTCGATTACTTGAAATTTGATGTCGCTGACAGGGTTATTGACGAAGTTTTGACTAGCTTCAACCAAACCGTCAAAGCGAGTAACGCCATACCTTATGATGAAGACCTTACAAAGCTCTGCAATATGTATGAGGAGAGGTCAAAAACTTCTGCTAGCTGCAAGCAGCTTCTGAAATATCTGCGAGACGAGATTAATACGCTTCAAGACGAGTGGCGTGTCAAGCCTCGAAATGGCACCGATGACTCCAAGTTTGCCACCAGGACAGATTCCCTGTACCAGAAATGGATTGATATACAGCTACCGGCAGAATTGCTCGCGAGCGGCGAATTTCCGGAGCTGGTTCATGATTCTAACAAGAATTCGGCCATGAGCAACTGGGAACTCCTCAAGGCCTCGACCGCATTCAAGAAGCATTACAATAATGGTTACAAATTCGTCTGGCACATGGCGGGCAAACAACTAGGCTTCATCAAAGCGATGGCGCATCGTGTCCCAGGGGAGACATCAAAGGTTATGGTGATACCGGAGATGTGGGGTGTCTTGCGACCGGACAAGAAGCTCATCACGTCTCTGCAGCTACAGAGAGAGGCTGCTCGAGATTCGGAGAGCGCGGTGGCACTCGAAGAGGTGTTTGACTTTGACGACAACGGCACCGTTATTGACGATGCTTGATTTCGATAAGGACTGTGTAACAAAGAAGATTCGCAGAGCAAGGATGAAGGATTAGTTTTCTTGTTATTTTGAAAATCACTGCAAGCGGCGAAAATTGGTTTATTAGAGGGTATTACCAAACCCGTGGATCGAATCAACTTGGAAAAGATGGTTTTGGTTGATAGCGTATTGGCGACACGACTTGCATATATCTTGTCTTCTTTTTGATATGACTAATGATAGCATAGTACAGTTTATACTATGTATGACAACCTTATATATGAATTTCATGCTTGTGAGAAGAAAGATGGCAGATTCGAAGCCGTGTATGATGATAATTGAGTTCATACTACAAACTTAGTACGAGTAATAGCAGGAATACTTGGACGTGAGCTTTTCTCGAGGTTGATGAGCTTAAAAGCGGGGCAAGTGTTACGCGAGCCCAAATCAGATTAGCGCCAATGAATATCCAAATATGGTTAGACTAGTGAGCACCTAGTGCGTTAGTCATCCACAGAGCTCCAGCAGCAATCCTAAATTCACGCACCGCCCTTTTCCCAACGCATCTCAGCCACCTCTCCTCTCGACGGACCATGAATTCTTCCACCCCGGGCAACGCCCTCCATCCATCTCGTCTGCCATGGTCAACAGTCCTGCATCGTACACTCAGGACACCAACGTCAACACCGACCATGAGGAACTGACGCAAGATTCTCATCCGCCCGGGTTAGTGAGATAGCCCTTGTGTGATTCCACTAGGCTCTCAGCCTACGTGGATAGCCGTGCCGCTCTACTGGATGGCGAGCTTCAGCAGAGGGTTCACTGCATGCAAGATCCATCTCGGTGCCTGTTATCAGCAGAGTCTGGTAGCAGGATCGGGGTCTTGTTGGCCGCGACCTTGGACAGCGTGCGAAAGCGCCCTGCCTCTGTTTGCCTCCGTTTTGCAAGACTCTCTGTGAGGCGTAGTCATCCGGTGCTGAGCGAAGGGGCTTTTCACTACGCCTTTGCAACTTCATCATCTTGATTCAATGTCCTGCATTCCGGCTACACGTGCATGCTTCCTCCCTCTCGAGTAGTGAACTGACGTGTTATAGACCGGGGCGGCAACCCCAACATGTCGATGACAACCGTGACTTCGATGTGAGCAATGCAGGCAAAATCAACAAGGGTCAAAGCGAGGAACCAGCCATACCGAACGCGACGATACCTAGCTCCAGTAAACAGACGACAAAGGTCGATGAAATCAAAATACACTGCTCAAACAACACAGTTACATGGAGGGATGAAGACGATGAAGTGCACCAGACTGACCATCTGGATCTCGAGATAAACATCGATAACACGGCCAACACAGCCTTTTTACGGTTGTATGGCGACGTCTTCATCAAGTCCAGCAAGCCTCCCAATAGGCGAGCTATCTATGTGTATATTCGCCCTGAGATCATCGAATCCATCACCTATCAGAATGAGAATAATGTACGATCATTATGTTTCTCATTGGGACTGGAACCCGACCTTGTTACGCCCAAGGACCCCATTGTTGCCAAGCCCAAGAGCAAAGCTTTAATGAACTCGATCGTGGCACTCTCTCAAGTGAAAGATTTCACCGTCCGTCTCAACAGCTCCAGTACGACTCCATCAGCCCAGTTGAAGAAAATCGCTTCCATTTTTTCGCCTCGCCCGAGCTGGAATGCCGCGCTTGGTGATCTCAGTGGGCTGTATACTGGTAAAGGGGGCCAAATCGCCAATGCAAGCATAGCGGCTGCGAGCACTCATGTGCAAGCAGAGTCCCCTCCGCCCTATATCCCTACATCTAGTAACGAACGTGCCTCCAGTATGTGCACTCCACTTACCATCTGGTGACTTCAACCTTACTAATTGGTAACTTTAGAAAAACGCAAACTTGATATACCCCAAGCTGATAAAAACGGCTCTTCTACGAAGAACAGTGACATGCCACCCATTAACGCCATTCTCAATGACATGGAAAACCGTATCATGAACAGCATTAGACAGCTCGGAGAAAAGTTGCTTGATGTGGATGCCAGCTCCAACCATTGCCGCTATGGAACGGAGGAGAGAGAAGAATTACTAGAAGAAGTTGCAACGCGTGTTGACGACGAACTGACGGATTTAAGGATCCAGT
Organism: Trichoderma camerunense; assembly: GCF_050948025.1. Classification (NCBI taxonomy): domain Eukaryota; kingdom Fungi; phylum Ascomycota; class Sordariomycetes; order Hypocreales; family Hypocreaceae; genus Trichoderma; species Trichoderma camerunense. The sequence continues at coordinate 1,821,228 of NW_028145364.1, forward strand.
CAACTGACGTGATTGAAGAAGTTAAAGACGAAGTTGATCGCATGTTGAATCAAGTAGATGATGACGCAAGGGAGAGAATAGAGGTGCTAGAGAGCGAACTCGAAGGCAGGATGAAGCATATAGCAGAAGAGGCAGCAGAAAAGTACGTGAAAGACACGCTACTGAATGCGAGTTGGCGAATGGATGGCACCATGTCCTTGCAGAGGCAGATGTAGGCCACTCACTGCCATTGTCACCATTGCACAAGCAGCCAGCTCATCTTTATCGAATCATAACGTTGGCTATGACTTAGATGCTAGAATATTCAATGTTTAATACATACCCTACCTAATATTAACATCATTGTACTAATATGACCTGAGCTGTCCTCTTAATCTCTCAAGTTTACCATCCTGTATCCTTCTTCTCCATGGCCACGTCGTGCCCTCGTTCTCCTTCGCCAGTAGTACACTCCTGCATAAAAGACGCCTGCAGCACCAAATATCGATCCGCCCATGACACCTACCGAGCTAGTACTTGTGCTTCGACTCCCTGATGATGATGATGGTGGCGGTGATGGAGATGGAGGCTTTAGGGTGATTATGCCGCTCTCTACAGTGGCAGGTTTGCCTCCGTTTTGGAGATCGATGACAATGGTTGAACCGAGGACATCGCCGGAGGATGACACAGCGGCTGCACCGACGTATCGACGGGTAGTGTTTTGGCTTGATAGGGAGATGGCGGTTTCGAAGCCATGGCGGGGAGATTCGACAATGAGGTTTGTGTGGCTGTTGATGCTGCTGTGATCATTCGAAGCAAACTATTGGAGTTAGCATTTTGTATGAGGCTGAATACAGTATTTGAAGGATAAGAGAGATGCTTACTATAGCCCATGAGGAAACTTCTGTTGCGCCGTTCCACGAAACGTAGACGGTGGCATCGAGGGTGCTGTTGTTCGGTGCATCAGCGGCCACACTTGGTGCCCATGAAGGGTTCCCTTTCCAATCTCCTTTATTGACTCTGTAGGCAAACATGTCCGGAAGAGGCTCTCCGCCAATTGCACCTCTCTGGAAGTCCATAACCGGTGTGCCATCGCTGGTGTATTCGACAAAGCCGGGGTAGTATCCCCATCCCGTCATGATATTTCCACTGTCTAGAGTTTGATAGCCTCCCATGGCGCCGGAGTCGATGTTTTCTGGATGGAAGAATTCGCTGACTACCCTTGCAGTGTGGAGGACTTGGTTGACGGCGATGCGGAGAGCACGAGTTTGACATTTCCCTTGACAGGGGCCGCTGTATTCGCCGTGGTTGTCGAAGAGGGTGATGTGAGTCTCGTCTGTGATGTTGGATGATGGAATGATGCGGGCGTCGTGCTGCCAGCTGATGTTTGTGGCTGCGCCGTTGGAGAGGTCGGTGAATTGGTTTTGTCTGCCGCCGAGGATCCAGATTGGGTGGCCGTCTTTGCCGTCGATGAGGGTGAGGATGGACATGTGGCGGCTGGAGACGAGATAGTTGCCGTCTTGAGTCTAAAAGGTGAGTGCTATTAGCGATGAGTGTTTGCTGGGGTAGATGGGTATGTAGCTTGCCTTTTCTATTGAGTTGATGTGGAAAAAGTCGAAGCCGGAATCTTCGCTAACGCCGTAATCTGCGTTGTATGAAGCATATGAATTATCGATGGTGAAGAACTTTGAAGCTTGCCAGTCGAAGATTAACTCATTCGTTGCTGCATCGACTTCTTGGAAGCCGCTGTCCATGAGGAGCGCATTTTCTGGTCCTCCCACAGAGCGACAGTCGAAAGGGATATTGAAGTATGTTGAGAAGATGATGGTTCCGCTTTGGGTGACGCTGAGTTCATGCATGTCGGCACGGGCGTCGTTGAGCCCTTGGGCAGTGACGTTGTACTTGAGGCTGTAGGTTTCATCGAAGAAGAGACAGTTTCCGTTTGCGTGGCCACGAGTATGGCCACCCTCCCAAAAAGCAAAATAGCGAGTGCCGTTAATAACATGTACGTTTGAAGTATACGTATTCTCGTATTTCTGATCGGCATACACGAGGCTCATGTCTCGGGCATCGAAAATCATGGGGCCTGCTTTGTTCTCCCCGTAGACTGTTCCGAGGAAGATGAAGGATGCATTGTCGACTTGATCCTGCTCCCATTTATTCACAAGAAAGACGGGAGCAATGATGTCAGAAGAGCGGAATGTTTGGCTAGGAAAGCCTTTGTCTGTGGCGGAAAGTGTTGTAAAGTCGGTGGCATTGGTGATGAGTGGGACGTCGGCCAGAGTGGAGTGAGCAAAGAGAAGCGCAGTTGCGCTGATAATTGAAGAAAAGTGCATTGTATAAGATGTGAATACCGGCAGATGAATGAGTATCGAAAGGATATAGCGTTTTTACAATAACGATAGACAATGGGTATTAGAAAAGGAACTCATTGCAATAGTGCTGATAAAGAATGGCGGTAGTTGGATTATATGAAACCTTTAGAAAGCATAAAGGTTCAAACCAGACAAAACACGGAATGACAACGAAGTTAACAACGAAATAGGATGAGAAAGAAAATTGTTACGACGAAAATACAGACTATCTAAGTGAGCGAATGGATTTGTTTAAAAAATACTGGAACCGTGTAGTCGCAAATCGTCATACGCGGCCACGGCCCCTTTTTGAATCCACTTGCTTCGACTTCTGACTTTGCTCCATCAATGATCGACATTTAACCGCACTAAGAGATAGCAGATGTTAAGGATAAAAACTGATGGACTTTACAATACAGAGAAAGCTCCATGGACGCTATTTCGTGATTTAATGGTCCGTTTTCTACTTGGGTTATTTTTCACGGAACTAACTAAAGGTCGAGATATTGGGCGACTGTCGATCTTGGTTGAGCGGCCTTCGGGGCTGGGAAAGAAGATTATATATGCACTGGATGAGCGAATGAGAATGATTAATGGCAGCATGTTGAATGAAGATGAGAATTGCCAAGACAATAGGCGTTGACGATCGGTTTGGTCTGAAACAAGTCATGGGTTGGTATTTTGGCGAGGTGCCGATGAGCCGCGATATGGATAGTAGTTATAGATGATGGTATAGATGTTATATGTGAAAGAGTTGCTGAATAGAAACTGTGCCATTTGTTTCTAGACTGAATCCCTATATTATTCCTTATAGATTGCAGATGGTTTCTGGATAAGATGGATGGATGTTCTAGTCTCAGTTGTCAGGGTTGCCGAGGGGAGCGATGTCGATCTCCAAATGCCCGCCGTGCCTCACGATGTGAGACCAGAAATAGCTGCAAAGACTCCTTCGCCTTTGACCATCCTGTTAAATTGAAGATTTAATTCTTTCTTTTCAAATATTAACAGTGCAGCAGAAAATGCCTTCTGCCTCTATACCACAAGATAAGTAGAACACAAAAAAACTAAGTCCGAAGCATCGGAGCTGCTCGGCTCCGCAGTGGGTCGCCGCTTGCGTGGACGTTGCAGGCAATTTCTTCCCGCCCGACGATCCGTTACCCTGAAGCGATATTCCGAAGGCTTCTGTTGAGAACCTGTATTGAGCGAGATGGCTAAGAAAACGAGCTGGATTAAACATGTATTGAACAATTTATTACAAGGTTACTATATAAACCATTATGTAAACGATGTGAGTCGTGAGATGCGTGTATATATATCTCCCTATTCCCCTTTTTAACCGCCATTCCCAATATGTTTCTCTTTTAAAGATCCCAGATTGTCCTCATATTACGGCTATACATGTTAAATGGGTTCATCTCGAGGTTCAATCAGAATCTCATTGACTGCAACGTGCTCCGGCTGGCACACAGCATACACAATCGACCGCGCCACATCCTCCGGATCAAGAATCTTTGCCCCCGACGGCTCGCCGTACTTCTTGACGGCCTCGGCATCAGTCGACATGCCTAGAAGATCCGTGGCAGTGTTACCGGGTTGGATCGAAGTCACGCGGAGACCAGACCCGGCCGTCTCGACGCGCAGAGCCTGCAGCGTAGCCTCGACGAAGAACTTGCTGGCCGAGTATACGCCGAGTCCGGGGAACACCTTGCGGCCTGCATCTGAAGAAATGGCGACGACGTGGCCGACCTTTCTCTCTAGCATGCCGGGCACCGTGGCGGCGAGGCAGTTCAGTACGCCCTTGCAGTTGACGTCGACAGTGCGCTCCCATTGATCCGTCTGGACGTTGGCCATCATGGTGTAGTACATGACGCCGGCGCAGCACACGATGATGTCGACGGGGCCGAGCTTCTCCGTGGTTTCGCGGACGAGAGCATCGACTTGGTCTTTCTTTGCAACGTCCGTCTTGTGGATCAGGACCTTACCGCGGCTGTTGCTGAGGATCTTGGCCTTGATACTCTCGAGGGCATCGGTGCGTCGCGCAGCAAGAGCCACGGATGCACCCTCCATGGCCAGACCAGCGGCGACTGCAGCTCCGATACCTGAAGAGGCACCTGTGACGATGGCGACTTTGCCGGCGAGACGCCCCTTTTTGATGTTCTTGGAGACTGCTCCGTTGGTTTTGAGTCGACGAGGAGGCTTGGGAAGCCAGCCCCTGGCGTAAAAGTGTCGTGTGTACGTCTCGAGAAGGGCGGCGTTGATCTTGATCCGCTCGATTCCGTACAAGTCTAGTGTAGGTTGCGTAGCACTGTCCTTGAGAACAATGGCGCCTTGCAGTGAATCGGCGGTGGGCATTCCTCCGCGTAAAATATCAACAGTAAAGGGCTCGTCTCCTCCACGAGAGCCTCGTTTCTCGTTCCAGAGTTCTACCCACTCGTCCCATGGGAGGCGACCCGTTTCGTAGCCTAGCTCAGCGAGGGAGTCAAAGAGAGTTGCGGCCTTGATCGGGCTGGGATCACCAAGATGATACACTAGTTGATCTCCTTGCGTGTGGTCGGCTAATGTGATGATAGCATTGCTCACAAAGTCGACGGGAGTCATTTCAACGACCCAGTTGGCAACATCTGGAGCCTGGCCAAGCTGGAGCGACTCGATAAAGAGGGCATTGAGGAGATCATAAGTGTTGGCAGCACCGGTGACACTGTGGCCGCTGATGGTTCCGGGTCGGTAGATCTTGACCGGGATGCCTCTCTTGCTGGCTTCCATCACGAGCTTCTCTGCAACCCATTTAGTCTGGCCGTAGCCGTCTTGAAGCTTGGTGGGCACATCATCAAAGTCAATCATGGCATCCTCGGACCAGCCCTCGATCGATGGTGGCAGCACACCATTAGTCGAAATGTGGTGAAGAGTAGCACCGCCACGCGAAGCAAGGCGAAGTATCTCCCTCGTTCCACCCACGTTGGCACTTCTCAGAGCGGCATAAGGGTAGACCAAGTTGACAGTAGCTGCGGCGTGCACAATGACTTGAGGACGAGCTGCTAGCTCTTCAAAGGCCTCTGGAGACAGACCAAGACGGCTCCTGGCCAGGTTTCCTGGAACAATCTCCATACGGTCCAGCATTGAGTCGCTCCAAATGCCTAGGTCGATGAGGTTCTTGCGGATTCGCGCTGTGCCGGCTGGGCGGCAGTCTTCATTAGGCTCTGTGAATCGCACCATGCACAGGATAGTTGCCGAGGTGTGTTCGATAAGATATTTGAGAAGAAATGCTCCAAGGTAACCGGTAGATCCAGTGAGGAGGATTGTTTCAGCGTCACTGAGGCGCTGCATTTGTGTGCCTGGAATAGCTTGAATATCTTCCGGAAGCACAGCGTCAGCTCGAAGGACGGCTGGTAGTTCTGCTTGAACCTCCTCGGTGTGGCCATCACGAGCAGCTTTGACGGCTTCTAGGTGTCCTTCTAGAGTGGGAGTACCTGCCAACGGACCCAAGGGAACGGGGAATCCAAATGCCTTGGTCAGTCTGCTGGCAAGGTCCGCCAGAATCAGAGAGTGACCGCCCAGGTCGAAGAAGTCGTGCTTGGGCGTGATGATTGAGATTGGGACATTGAGAGCCGCAGCCCATATCTTAATAATCGTGTCCATCTTGATAGTGACGTTTCTCTCCGTCTTTGCAGTTTGTACGGGAGTTTTCGGCCTAGGAGGAGGTGGCAGGGCTTTGAGATTGGTCTTGCCAGAGACTGCATGCGTAGGCAGCTCCTTGAGCTCAACCCACAGAGGAGGAATCATGTAATGTGCAAGATGGGCTGAGAGCGCTCGTCGAGCAACCGGGCTGTGGCCGGCCTCGTCGATGACAACAATCGTCCGGCCTGGGTTCTGTTCAGTGTCCGGGACGATGTAAGCCACGAGCTGCTTCTGCAGGCCTTCTCCGTGGGCGACGACGGCACAATCCCGTACGGCTAGGTGCTTCACAATGGTAGTCTCGACGGCTCCTGGTTGAACGGTGTAGCCGCGAGTCTTGATCATCCCGCCCACTCGGCCGGTGATCTCAAGGAGGCCAGACGGGAGCATCCGCGCCATGTCTCCGGTGCGGTACATTCGAGCGCCCTCCTTCTTCTCAAAGGGGTCCATCTGAAAAGCAATGGCAGTGGTTTCAGGGAGGTTAAGGTACTCTCTAGCTAGCAAATCGCCACCAACAAAGAGCTCGCCGCTGACACCTGCGTCCAACCTGTTTCCAGCCTCGTCCAAGATGTAAATGTGCTCGGGGTCTACAGGCGGTCCGACGGGACAGACGCGAGACTCGTAGTCGACAAATGTCTTGATGTCACCCACAGCTATTTCGTGTGTCTCGCTGGCGCTGTAGACGTTGAGGAGGCGAGTGTTGGGGAGAGCGCTGCAGGCTCGACGAACAAGATCTGTCGTGACCACCTCGCCGTTCAGCCACAATGACCTCAGCTCAGGAAGCTTCTCACCAAGGTTTGGATGTCGTGAGAGGACGGTGGTCAGCAGAGTGGGGGTCATGAGGGTGTCTGTGATACGTCTGGCAGCAAGAAACTCGACGAGGCCGATGGGGTCGTAGCTTGCGTTGTCGGGAACGGCAACTGTTGTGGCACCTCGGATCAAGGGACGCAGCATTTCCCAGACGAAGAATACGTTGCATGCAACACGGTCTCCTGGCTGGAGATCACTTGTGCGGAATCTCAAGTCGTAGCTGAGAACAGGAGCTCTGTGAGGGTTTGCAATGCCCTTGGGCTTGCCGGTGGTTCCTGATGAGTACGACACAAAGGCCAGGCGATCCAAGTCGTCACTTGCAGGCAGAGGCTCCCTCGTTTCGACCACGACAGGGGCGGCATGTCCGTTGGTGGTAGGCTCAAGTTGGTCGATGATAATTGTAGCAACACTAGGCTTGATGCTGGCAGCATGAGCCTTTTGTGTTATGATGACAGTCGGCTTAGCATCGTCGATAACATCGTTGAGGAGGCCCATGGGATAGGCCAGCTCCAGCACGAGAAAGGCTCCTCCAGCTCGGAGAGCAGCAAGAGACGCAATGACATTGTCTGCGCTCCGTCCCATCAACACTCCAACCAGATCATCACGGCCAACTCCATACTGGCGCAGGCGATCAGCCAAAGACCAGGTCAGGCTGTCGAGTTCCGCATAGGTGAGAGTCCGGCTCTCATCCTCCAGGGCGATGGCATCTGGCGTAGCTTGAGCCTGTTGCTCGAACAAGGCCGCCAGATCCTTTGTTGTGTCAATGATGCTCATCTTGGAAGTTTGGCGAAAGGCTGATGAAGAGAAACGGCGCCAATGCTTCACAAGTGTTGACACAGCGTCCAAATGGTGGCCCGAGAAATGAGCAGCCAAAAGTCTTTCTGTCTGTATGCTCAAAATATCATGAAACGCTTCTTAAGTATCAATTGGCCTTTCAATTCGCGTATGTGTTGCCGCCCAGCAGGCCAAATTGGGCGCAGGGGGTTCGATGCTGGTGGTGGGATTTCAGCCTTTTGGCCCACTTGTGATCCCTAGCGCGGCGAGTTTTCTCCGGTCTCGACCTTGAAAGATTAGCTTGCAGTATGCAATGAAACTGTGATACGCGAGGGAGAGGCGGTGCAACGTCTGCGGTGTGAGGAAGAAGCCAAAGTGCAGAAAGAAACAAAAGGGACTGAGGCTATAGCCGGCAAACTGTGCTGGCCTTGTTCAATAGGCTGTATTCATTCAACAGCTGGCCAATTCCACAAGCTAAATCTCTTGTCGTGGGGCCTTATCGAGCTGGCGATCTCTGGATGCGATGCTGTGATTGGTCTGACCTGTGAAAAATGCCTGGAGTTGTTGTTCCACATCAAATTTAGCTGCGTGAATCCACAGACGGCTTGGGGTCGCGTGCCTTTTGCTTTTCTAGAGGTTGTCCTTTTTCTCACATTTTCTTATCAGTCAGTGGCTGTAGAATGACGGATAGGTAATATAATGCTTAGTGAACTTTTATTGAGAGTTTTGCTGTGTGCTGTTCTAAGCAGCCATGCTTATTCAAAGCCTTATCATCTGCCGCTCTTCTCCTTATTTGAACGACATGAAAATGTGAAGCACTTGTGAGATGTTACATCTGGGTCAAAGCGTGGGGTATACCGTCTTGAGTTTAGCTCTGTGTCCTTTCAACACTTTGTTTGATTTGCCCAACAAAACACAATACGAACGCGAAAGACTCTGACATGTGATAGCGGGCGAGCGTGGGGAAGCATGAAGCATTAATATTCCGCAAGAGACTGATTGGAAGCTTGGCATATTTAATCTCGCATTTTTTTGTTTCTCTGATTCAACTCCATCAAACGTTTAGCCAATGTGATGAAGATGAGCCACGTCCATATGTGCGTCTTCAACACATGCATACAATCCATACATGAGAGTTGAAGTCAGGTCAGTCAGAAAGACTCAATTCATTTTGCGCAACCTCCACAACTTCACAAAACCAAGATGACATGACGTCTCAGAAAATGGGGTATCAATTACTACCTAGACTAGATCATGACACTCGTACAAGACAAAATAAATAAAAGTACAACAATTAACCGCTTATTTTCACACACGCACAAGTTACTCCGAATGACCCAACCAACTCCTCTTCCATCATCATCATCATCATCAGCTTACGCATCCGATCGGCCCTTGGAAATGTCCACCTCGGACACCGGTATCCACTTAGTCCTGTAGACAATCTTGTGTCCGACATAGAGAACGATGAAGAGGATAAGGCTGACGTAGGCCGCAAAGAAGGAGCTAGTGTCCCAGTCGATGAAGACGGTGAAGCCGTTGGTGAACAGGATCAGGACGTTGAAGAAGAAGCCAAACCATGACAGGTAAGGCTGGAAAGGAGCCTTGTATGGGAGCTCGTCACGGGGGATGTTTTGGTACTTGAGCACATTCATAAAGCGGATGTGGCACAGGTTAATGAGCGCCCAGCTGATGAAACCAGCAACAGCCGTGATGTTCAGCAGCCAGTTGAACACAGTCGTTCCGTTGTTGGACAGGTTGAGGAAGGCCAGCAGACCAAAGGCAGAGCAGGCGGCAACAGCGTAGTAAGGGGTTCCATACTTGTTGACGCGACTGAAGAACTTGGGCGCGTGGCCCTCTCCAGCCATGGCGACCAAGATACGGCTGCTGGAATAGATGTCAGAGTTGGCAGCAGACAAGACTGCAGTCAGAAGAACGGCGTTGATGATGGAAGGGAGCGCCTGGATGCCGGCGAGCTTGGCAACAATGACGAGAGGCGAGGCAGAGGCGTTGGTCGATCCGTTCTGGAGGTCGGGGTTGTCATAGGGCACGTTGATGCCGACGAAGAAGACGGTGCAGTTGAAGAGCAGGAAGACGGCCCAAAAGGTCCAGCGGATGGCCGTGGGGATGGCCTTGCGAGGGTCAGCCGTCTCACCGGCTCCAATGACGACCAGCTCCGTGCCCTGGAAACTGAAGCCGGCCGTGACGAGTACCGTCCAAAAGCCGACAAACTGGCCAATCTTGCCATCAACCAAGTACGGAGCAAACGCACCGGGGTCTCTCCAGTACTTGAAGCCAATGTAGCCCTGGTCACCAACACCGGCGTTGACGCAGATGCCGAAGATGACGAAGCCGATAATGGTAATGACCTTGATGCTAGACAGGTATGCCTCCATCTCTCCAAAGACAAACGTCGGCAAGAACTGGGCGGCGGTAAAGACAACCCAGAAAATGGCGATCCAGACACCGATGCTGACGGACTCGGTCCAGTACTGGATAATGAGACCGCTGGCAGTCAGTTCGAGGCCGATGGTAATGACCCAACTGAACCAGTAGATCCAACCCATAGCAAAACCAAGAGTAGGATCCATGAAGCGCGAAGCATACACGGTAAAGGCACCCGTAACGGGGATGTATGACGCCATCTCTCCCAGCGCGACCATGATGGAGTACACGACTGATCCGAGGAACAAGAAGGAGATGAAGAGAGAACCAGGCCCGGCCTTGGACAGGGCACCGCCAATACCAAGGAACAGACCAGTTCCAAGAGCAGCACCAATAGCGATGAACTGCAAGTGGCGAGAGTGCAGCTCACGCTTCAGGCCCTCATCGGACTGGCCCGTCGCGAGGTCGGTGCCCGGAACATCGCCTGAGCTTTTGTCGTTGATGCCCTGGATGTATTTCTCGTCGGTCATGAGCGGGCCCACGGGGGAAGTAGTCGCGGTCGCATCGCCAGCGGCCATCTTTTCGTTTCTATTCTTTGCTCCAGAAGCCGGAAGGGAGCAAAAAAAAGATGGGAATTGAGTCAGAGGCGGAGCACTGAAGATCGATCAGAGAGGTATGGCGGGAACAAGAACGAGGGCGAAGGGGACACAGAATGAGCCACACCCGCTTGTATATATCACAACACCACACAAGGGAAGCAGACAGCAGACAAGGGGGACTGAAAACAAGGTCGGGCAGCAGGCTGAACTTTATTGTCTTAGAAGGTCGTATTTGGCGTTTCCAAACTCGACACATCAACGTTACTACTGCTACACTACTCTACCGCCGTCCAGCTTATCATTCTGGCGAGACCCTCACTTTTGCCCCATATAAGACCCATCAACTGATGAAGAGTTTGATGGGGCTAAACCAGTCTCGGCACAGGTAACGCCGTGATAGCCAGAGAGAAAACAACCTGACTGACTGTAGAATTAAAAGGGCCTTTGAACTGCGTCATTTCCAAGGCGCTCTTTGACCCCCAAAGAGTCGAGGCAAATCGCCATATCCGGCCTCGACGCCGTCCATCTCGAACTACCTCGTCTCATCAAAACATCCGACGAGCCTAACAAAGGAGGTGTAATCCAAAGGGCGCAGAAGCTGAATCCCTGAGCGAGCTACGACTTTCTGTGCATCCTTCTAGCGGCTTTCTCTAGCGCTTGGCCTTCACTTTGTGGCTGCGAAAAGACCGCATCTCGGTCGGCATTGCCGCGGAAATGCGAGCCAGGTCCAATCGCTGGCCGCGACGAAGCGTAAAATCGGGGCAGATTTTCTTGGGAGGCGAATGGGAAATTTTTTCTTTCCATCTTCCTTGGTTTCTTGCTTATTAGCCACCAACTCGCTAGGGGAGAAAAAAAAAAACCAAGAGGCGGGACAACGGGAGAGATCTCGGCGTCTTTGGTGGTTTGATGGAACTAATCTTGTTCCTCGATGCGGACGCCCGCCGGAGGACACCGTACATACGAGGGAACGGCTACCCGTATGCTAGCAGTTGGTTACTCCGTACTCCATATGACTCCGTACCTAGTAGGTAACGATAATCAAGACTCTTTTTCTTCCTTCTTGCAGCGGCTAGCAGGCATTGAGGCTCCGACTGCGGGCGATGTGACGCTGAGTCGACGGGGGTGTTGCTCCATTCTGTGTCTCTGCGCCGACGCAAGCCATGGATATTCATTAATAACAGGTGATACGCATGGCAAACTTGGCAAGAAGAAAAACATCCTGGCTACTTGGTTTACGCTACGACGTGATTACGACTGACTGGTGCAGCACTACGGACGTGATATCAGACACTAGCCGGGTCATAGTCGTACTCGTAGTAGAGGAATAGTAAGACTGGACATACGAACAGAGAGCATCAAATGGCCATCGTATGAATGAATCAGGTCGCAACTCCACACACCAGGTCCACTCCGCTCCCGCCTGTAGACCAAATAACGAAACGCGATAGCTGATACGCCCTCTATCCGGCGCAACTATTACGTACTGAACTTCGTCTCCCCATGGGCAGCCTTTCCCTTTCCCCAGGTCTTGCAACAGGTGATCTGCTCGCATCAAGGATATACACGCGCTTCCTCTCCACATTGCGCTCATCCCGGAGCTGAGATGCATCGGCTTGTGGATATTGTTACCAAGAGAAATGGACACCGGGCGAGGATGTTCGGTTTCTAATGTGGTATTAGGTGCTGACTGACCTCGTGAGGCACCACCTCTTTTTGGGCTTGCCACTTTGTTGCTGGTGTCTTACAGTACTCCGTATGCATATCATTGAAACTGGCAGCACCGAGGACAGCCGGCCTTTGGGTGGGCTGATTGGGCTGTTACAGGCCCGAATCGGAGGTTAATGCAATCTTACATTCGGAAGTTCCATTTGGGCCGCTGGAAGCGATGAGCTGACACTCGAGAAGTCGGGTGTGGAGACGGACGCTAGATGGCATTGCAACACCCTCCGTAGTCGGTGTGCGCTGTCTGTACTCACACACGGACTCTCTACTGAGTCATGAATTGTGTAACATGGTGGAAGAAGTGGTTGGTCTATGCGTTTCCAATCTCCAGGAGTAGCTATATGGTTGCGATTACATATATAGTTACGTGATAGTCACAGCAGATAAAGCACTATTTCACAAACCTTCTCTCTGAGTTTTCTGAATCGTTGAGATGTGTAATCTATCGGCCGATGAGAATGCCGAGGTATCGCAGCTTGGATTGACCTAGACGACATGTGGTGATGGCCAATGCTCAAGGCCCTTGTAAACTTGGTCAAAACGGAAGCTTTATCCGTGCGTTGGAATTCAACGGACGGGTCAAACTGAGTTGATGGTGCTGGCGTGGCCATCAGGACGATCCAGAATGAAGTGGTCCCAGGAAACATGCCTTGGACCGAGCGCTGAAGAGTGGAACTATTTCAATATTTGCAATGCGTTTCATCATTGTCATTGGAGAGTTTTGTTCACCGTCTTTGTGTATTATGGTAAGTAAAGCTTACAATGTCTCGTATTCGAGGTTTGATAGACTTGGCATATACCTTCGTTTTCTCCGATGGCCCCATAAGTGTTAAGTGTATCATATGAGGGCATCGGGAACTTCCCGTGAGCCAGATCTTGGAAAAAAGAAAAACAATAGAGAATACCACGCGCCGTGACAGTTGAGTACGTAGTCTTACGCCCTTTGAAAGACATGCCTCTCGATGCAGTCACAGGGTATGTCGAGACTTGGGATAGTAGCTATGGGATAACACGTCAAGAAAAGTACCAATAGAACGTTGCCTTTCGCTGCTCATCTTCTCTTGCAGTTGATATCTAATAAATTAACATACTGTTTAAGATTGGAATGAAGTTGTTTTAACCTCATAATAATGACGCCCTTTGCTCTGACCCTGGTGATGGAAATCAGCCAATGGGCGTGAGTTAGCGCGACGCAGAGAGTATTGGTTGGATCCGGGAATGGCGTCATGTGGTGGATCGAGCGGGTGGCTTCCGCAAACCTGGGGTTGAGCCCCACGAGCTGAATATTGGTGACCGACGGTCCGATGAGAGAGTGTATGTTTCTAAAGGTGATGTGGTGATGAAATAAAGATTCAATATGTGTTTTTGGGCCATAATATGCGAGACTGTCTTCATTAAATACTTGATTATAAGCATTATAAAAGATGGAAAGCATGAGAGTCGTGATTATAAAGAAGTGTCAATGACGCCCTTTATGGCATCATTTGAGATTCATTTGTCATCACGTGTTATGTGAAACAACGTAATGAAACTGGTGGAAACTTACAATGAATGGTCTACCAAAATATGAGAAATGACAGTACAGGTTAAGGCGATAGTGGTAACATGAAGTCATGATGCTGACCCTGCATTTATACCAGGCTTGGCCGAGGAAGAAAGATGAGCCAAGCAATCAAAAAGGATGAGATAGGATATATTACGAGACTGGAAAATCATTTATAAATATGCACTTACTGACACTCCATATCTGAGAGTAGATACATCATGGGCTGTAATATGGCTGCCGTTGCTTCACTTCGCACAGCCAAATGAGCAGGGGCCTTCAGCTGATCCGAAACGAAACTTTGCCCATAATATATCCAGGCGTGCTAGCTACATCATCAACGGCGCTTGATAAATTAACGACAGGCTGACAAGCTGAAAAGACGCAAAACTCTCTGTGTACTGCTACGCTGATCTATGAAAGAAGAAAAAGCTAGCTGCAAACAGCAGCAAACAGCAGCAAACAGCAGCAAACAGAAAGTGGGCTTGACCAAGAAGAGTACAGATCCACGTGACAACTTGAAAATTACCTGAAGAATTCTTTTGGGTATATGCTAGGTGAAATTTAAAGACGAATTCCAGACAAGGCGGGTCCAATAGGGGTTGAGCTGTCGATATTCATCGCCTCGCTTTAGCCCGATTGCAAGAGCCCCCGCCAGGATTTTCTCATGGGGAAGGGGTTAAATATTGAAGAAGAGAAGATGAAATGTTTGTCGAATTCATGAAGGATCATGCGAGGGATTTCAAGGATTGGGCTCACAGCATCGAGACAGTCTGCTGTATCACACACCTCCCCACAGACAAAGATTTGTCAACACTAATGATAAGACTATCACCCCATGTGATGTTTCTTTCTGTACTACTACCAACATGGACACACACATGAGCAACCAGCTAGTGCCCTGTTGTCACCCCTAGCGTGCGTTTGGAGATTATGCACATACCCTCACAACAGCAGCCCCTTTGACCTGCAGCGTCCCAAGAACCCTCGAAGCCCTATTTTGAATCAGACAGTAGTGATTAACATGGCACAGCTTTTCATCTCATACTTATAATTGCCTAGTACGACCATGTACGCTCTGGCCACGAGGAGCGGCTGCATGCAGAATGAAAGGTACGTGCCACCAACACAAACATATAAAGGGATGATCCTCTAGCTAAGGAGCCAGCGCGGTCCAAGCGTAAACGAGGCCAACCCTCATCACACAAAATGTCGAATATTCAAAATTATGCCTCAAAATCGACCGTCTGAGTCTAGCAGGATATACAGGATGTGATTCTCCGGTTCTCTCATTGGTGGATTCGTGCATTTCATGTCAGCCCCCAATGTGACCATCAAGGTTCTCACCACCTCAGCTTTGGACTTTTGCGTAACCATCAAGGTTCTCAGCCGCAAATGCCGACCATAGAGAAAGTCAATGAAGAGGGTAAAAAAGAGGAGATTCCATTTCCATCATAGCATCTCAGCACGCAATTTGCAGTGGAGAATTCAATCAAAATCCCACTTCTCGCGTGTGTCCAAGTTAGGTTCTTATCTCTGCACGTTGTGTCTCAGCCCATCAGCAGAGACAGCCAGCCAACTCGACTTGAAAAAAATCAAAATAGAACAACCAAAGTCAAAGGATCCAACAACTCAGACAAGTGTCTCACTCAGGTACGTTTGATTTGTTTCTGCCTGTGAAATTCTCCTTGCATAGCCTTGGCCCGACTCCCTGCCGCCCAACACGTCCCAGAGCAGGAGGAAGTCCGTGATGGTCTTCGGTGTGTCCTAGTTCGGCCAACCACTGGCCATCATGGTTCTCGTGCTACATAAAAATCAAGCAAAAGTCGGCATCAAACCATCCGAGCGCCTCCAATAGCGTCTTGGAGAATCCCAAGCGAATCCACATCTGACAGGGGGACTCGAAGCTTTTTCGGCTGAGGCCCGTTTGTCGGCCAGCCTCGTCGCTGGTATGCAGGATTCGGAGGGTCTGCTCAGGTTGAGTTTTTGATTCTTGCTACTGATTCGCCCGTTGTCTGGATGAGGATCCGCTGGAACGTGTTGTGTGGTTCACATTGTGGCTGCCTTCAAATACTCTTGCATCCCACCATCTTTTCTCCCCTTTCCTCTCACTCTCATCGTCAAGAATCCTTCAAAGACTCACCATATTGGTTTAGCATTTCAACTGCTAGCAACCAGCATCATGGCGGACGCAGATTTCAATCCTGACTCTGTCAACCTCACAGCTATTGTCGATCAAGATGGAGACATTAGAGACATCATCTGCTTTCTCAATGCTGGCGACAACGACTACAATGGACAGCTTGGTGCACGTGTTTCGGCTCTATTCGTCATCCTTGTCATTTCGTCGGCAGCCACCCTGTTCCCCGTCCTGGCCACTCGTGTCCGGCGTCTACGAATCCCTCTCTATGTCTATCTCTTTGCCCGATACTTTGGCTCCGGAGTCATCATTGCTACTGCCTTCATCCATCTCCTCGACCCTGCCTATGAGGAGATTGGACCGGCTAGCTGCGTCGGCTTGACTAGTGGCTGGGCTGAATACACCTGGCCCCCTGCACTGGCTCTGACTTCGGCCATGCTCATCTTCCTGCTAGATTTCTTGGCCGAGTACTACGTCGAGAGGAAGTACAAGTTGGCACATGTCGAAGTCGAGGGTACTATTACATCGGATCCTACTGTTCCTCACACTCATCAAGGACATCAAGGACTTCACTCGGCTGACCAGGATGGTGCAATTTCTCCTTTCAACCAGAAGCCCGAAGAGCACAGCCACGCTTCTAGCGATAAGTTCGCTTCCAGCGATAATCTCGATGTGGAAGAGCTCAAGCACCTTGATGGAGAGTCTAAGGAATCTGTCATGGGCTTCGAGTCTCAGATCGCTGCATTCTTGATTCTCGAATTCGGTGTCATCTTCCACAGCGTCATCATTGGTCTCAACCTCGGCGTCGTCGGCGATGAATTCAAGACCCTGTACCCTGTCATCGTCTTCCACCAAGCCTTCGAGGGCCTGGGTATTGGCGCCCGCCTGAGTGTCATTCCCTTCCCCAAGCGCTTCAGATGGATGCCCTGGGCTCTCTGCCTGGCCTACGGCTTGACAACCCCTATCGCTATTGCCATTGGCCTCGGTGTGCGAACTACCTACAACAGTGGTTCCTTCACTGCCAATGTCGTGTCTGGTGTCCTCGACGCTATTTCTGCCGGTATCCTCATCTACACCGGTTTCGTCGAGATGATTGCGCGCGACTTCCTCTTCAACCCTCACCGCACGCAGGATAAGAAGCGATTGACATTTATGCTGGTTTCTCTGTACCTCGGAATCATCATCATGGCCCTGCTGGGTAAGTGGGCTTAAGGACATGGAGGAGAATGTGTAGGATACGGGTTTGAGATGTATAAAAAAGGGGACAAGGAAACGGAAAAGATACCCGGGTGGACCATTAGAATGCGCGAATGCGCATATTCATTCAGAATCTGTGAGATACACATCTACATAGGAATGCATTCTTAGAATGCAATAGGACATTACGAACTTTAGAATGTTTTTGACTTGAGTAATACACACAACGTTTTTATTGCTTTCTTTTTTTAATTCTTACATACAATATGCTACGACAACACTTCCTAAATTGTGTAAATGAGCTTCACTCCGCTAACCTTGTCGTTGCGCAACTCATCCAAGCCCACCAAAACTCCCTCGAGACCGCTGCCACCACGGTTGACGTCAATCTTAGCCGGCTTAGCCTTGCCCTCTCTGAAGAGCTGCTCAGACAAGTCTCTCCACTCCTTTGCGAACTCGTTGTCTTCCTGGCTACCGGGGAACTCTTTGCCGTATCTGTTGAGGGGCTGTCCAGTGATTGAGTAGGCGAGAGTGCTGGACGACTCGATCTTGGGGTTGATACGGTTGATGACATCCGGGTCCACGGGGAGGAGCAATCCTAGCTTTCCGCCCTTGTCTGAGATGGCCGCTGCGCAGATCTTGGCTGAGGGTTCGAGAGAGATGCAGTCCCAGGCGTGTGTCAGCTCGCCGCCGGCAGCAGCGATAATGTCGTCGACAACGGTGGGTGATTTGTAGTCGAAGACGGCATCAGCTCCCAGAGACTTGAGGTAGTCGAAGTTGTGGGGGCTGGCTGTGGTGATGACTTTGTATCCGGCCAGCTTGGCGAATTGGATTCCTAGGAGACCCGAAGCGGTGCTGCCGCCGTAGATGAGAATTGGCTCGGGCGTCGCGACGGGATCTGATGGAAGTTGAAGTCCTAGGTTCTGGAATAGACCTTGGCCCTAAAGAAGTCGGAAGACATTAGCAACGTGTGATGGCAAGTCGTTTCACCATGTCCTAACTTACGACTGTGAAGATTGATACTCCAAGGGATGCTCCCTCCTCATCGCTCAAAGGGTTGTGAAATTGGACATCTGCCTGGGCGATGACATACTCTCCAAAGGCGCCATCTTCCTTTTCAAGAATGTTCCTGGGAGTAGAGTGTTAGGCAACCCAAACTATTGAGGAAAAAAGAACTCTCCAGGATGGAGACCATTGAATGTAAAGGACTTGTAAGAACTCACGCTCCGGGAACAAATCCAGCAATGCGATCGCCAACCTTGAAGTTGGTAACCCCGGCGCCAACAGCCACAACTTCACCCGAATAGTCGCATCCGGTCCTTACACCGTTAGTCTTGGAGTCATCGGTGTCGATGTACTTCCAGTCCGTGGGATTGATGGCAACGGCCTTTGTTTTGACTAGCACATGGCCATCTCGAAGCTTGGGAAGCGGCACCTCGTCGATTACGGCGACCCCAGTGTCTTGTTTCACCACAGCCCTAGCAGTCTGAGGAAGAGCCATTGTGAGATGAGTAAGGCGGTTGATGTACTATAGCAGGAAGAGAGATTGAGTAAGGCGGTTGATGCACTATAGCAGGAAGAGAGATTGAGCAAAAAAGAGTAAGACGGGAAGTACCGACAGATGATTGCTTCTCGAAGGGTTATGCAATGCGGTTGTACTTATAGATCCAGTAGTGTGTGCGGATAGTCCCGTTGAAGAAATGCATGCTGACTTTTGCGGTGGATCACTAATACTACTTGTTCGAACAACATTGGACAAGTGGGACAAGTGTTGATTGCGTCACCGTTAGTTAGAGGGCAAAAGGAAAAAATAGTCTGCATTTCTAAGCGCCTAGGAAGCGAGGGCTAGTACGATTAGGAAGCCAGAAACTCTATACTGGACACGCAGCATTGAGAACGACCAACATGATGGGACCTCTAGACCCTTTGATCGGCGTTGATCGGACCGCTGTCTCAATTGGGTAAACTCGACTCAACCAAGATGGCGCTAATAGCATGACTAAATGCCGAGAGTTCTATTATGCACTGACAGATCGTATGACCGATACTAGGAACGCCCAGACGGAGATAACTTGGACTCTCGAGACTAAAGACCAAATTCGGGTTTGATAATGCAGTTGAGTTCTCTTCGGCGATGAATAATGGATGGTTTACTGAAATAGACGATGACAAATGACAAGGTCGAAGACATTATTAAGTTGTCAGAACACAATAGGTCAGTTAGTTTACAAATCGCGGCCTACTTTCGGCAATTCGGCTGAGAATGGCACAACTCATTGAGGGGTTACGGCCAACTAATACCGTTGCCGAATATTTGTTTACTATCGGTATGGAGTATCTCTTATTATCGTATAAACCGCAAACCGCGTTCAAGTTTTCTCCGCAGGAACGATAGCTTCTTCATTAACTTCCGGCGCAAGGAAGCCCATGGCTAGCGCTTGATACTAACGTCAGTAATCAATGTCATACTGCATATAGCCGCGCTGTAAGAACCTAAGCGGAGTGCTAATCGCGCTACGACCTCTGTCAATATTTAATCGGTCTGATTCCCATCCGAGTGCCATCTGTTTCATAGTTACTTGTCTTTTGGATGAGACTGCGTGTGGCACCTCCTTGCTGCATGGTCATCTCGGCGTCATGATGAGGGCAATGCGGCCCGCCAAGTCCCGCTTCTTACCTTACGGTACACAGAAAGGTTGTGCGCCATTGGGCTGAATGAATTGAGGCTTTTACATAATCAGACGTCTATCTATGAAGAGGGAAGTTGTTCTATTGCTAATATACACAAAATGAGCATCAAGACTCAAGAAGGGCGAAAGAGATCATGCCCTTGAAGTACGCGATTCATGGACAAAAAACTGTACTGTAGCGGCCTAGCTAGCTCGGCTAAAGTGCAATTGTTCCTTCGCTGCATCTTCAAGGGTCTGAATTCGCCGTATAAACATGGCAGCGTACGCGACTGACATTGGTTAGTTTGTGGGATGCCCGTATGGCATCAGCAGTTGGTTTGTGACCATATACAATTACAGGCTCCATGAAAACGACATATGTACATATGTGTTTTGGAGCGAAAAAAAAAAGGCGTACAATAAGCACGCATGCCCACCCATGTGCTCGCCATCAAAATCGTGAAATGTCTCGCCCAAACACCCAAGACACGAACCAATACACAGGCACCATCAGCTTATTCCGCACGCTCATGCTTCTCGTCAGATAGGCTCCTCGCCATACAATCCAAGCAACCCACCCGCGTAGCTCGTCGGCAGAGCTTTGGTGTATCGCCTTCCACCCGCCGAGGTACGTCAACGTGCCCCAGTTGCGGAATTTGAAGGGCTTCCAAGAATTGCTGACGTCGGTTGAGATAGGAGAAGTTTGGGTGCTTTTGTTGAGTTGCTTTGCGAGATGTCCTGCTTGCTGAGAGGCTACTTGTGCTGTTTTGGGCAGTGACCGGTCGTTCTCCATCACGGCACAATCGCCAATTACAAACACATCCGGGAGGACGGCATCTGCTGTATCGTGATCATTGGTTATACGAGCGCGAAGGTACCGGTCTGTGACGATACCGCCCGTCTTTTGATCCTTGAGGAGACGGTGTTGCTCAGCTTTGCCTTGTCCCGACTCAGGGCCGTCGTTGATGGCAAACTCTTTTCCCACCACCTGCTCAACAAATGGGTTCTGCATCAACCCGGTGCTCCAGACCACTAACCCGGCGTTGACCTCTTTGTCGCCATACTCTTTGATCTTGATGCTGAGCCCGCCGTGGGCTCGTCCAAGATCTCCGTCAGCAACTCTTACACGCTCGAGATGGTGCTCTGTCCGGACTTGGATTCCCTGTCGTGCAAAATGTTCCATGGCATAGTTTGCCAGCGCCTGATCGAACATCGGCAGCACTTTGGAGGCGATATCATAGACAGTGATACGCACCAGCGGTATCAGCTCTGGATACATAGCTTTCAGGTCCTCATGGATCAGGTCGTGTAGCTCTGCCGCGAACTCAATCCCTGTTGGACCGCCACCCACGATGACAAAGTGAAGTAAGGCTCGTTTGTCTTCCTCAGAGAGCGGCTTCGTCGCTATACTGCCGTCTTTGTTGCTCGCACGAGTCGGATACGAGCATTGTTCGAAGAGCGAGAGCACCCGAAGCCGAATGCGTCTCGCATCACCTACATCGCGCAGGAAGTGTGCGTGTTCTCGAACGCCTTGGATACCAAAAGTCTGACTATAGGCGCCGACTGCAATGACGAGCTTATCGTACTCGACGTCGAATAACTCCCCTCTAAGCGGCTGGCTTGGATTTGGTGATGTCGAGGGTGGCATAGCATCCGGAAGAGGGTCAACAGCATTGGCCTCGACACGAACAACTTTGCGAGAAAAGTCCACCTCGTCGGCCCATCCTTGATGGAAGCGTACACCTCCTGGTAGACGGCGGACAGGTTCAAGAACGGCTCGGAACTCCAGGGTGCCGACTGATGTCGAAGCCAGCAGCGGCGTGAAGACAAAGTAACTACGAGGTGAGATGACAATCCGCTCGTACTTGGACGGGTCGAGGGTGCGAGAAAAGGTATATCCTGCCCATCCGGAGCCCAGTATCACAACCCGCTGCCTCCTAGCGTCTGCGATGAATCCAGAGTTAGTAAAGATTATGAAGTTCTCGAAGAACTAGAGCTATCCCCCTGGGAGTGAGCCACCTTCATTCGACTTTGATAAGCTGCTATAACAGCCATTGATGATTTGGGGAAGACGTTTCTGGCCTCTACCGGGCTTGGCCCGACATAGCGAGCATGTGAATACGCGTGGGTTCGGCATGTGTCGCATGGAGGCACTAGCAACTATTTTGAACTTCGGAACAAGCAATCGCAACCGCCAAGTTACGATCAAGCAATTGACAATTATAAAACCAGGTACATGAAGAAGACTGGAAAACTAGAATTGGTTTTTAAACTATCGCGTCAGGGTGATGCTGACGTGGCGTCACCTAGCATTTCTTTTATACGTGTATGCCAATTTTCATAAAATTGAGTCATAACAAGCTGAATTTGCCTCAGGTTGAGGAATCAGGAGTCGCCTCCAAGTCTGGACTCGAAGTTGATTACATACATGTATTCACAGATAGGTAGCTTCGTCTAGGGTTACGTTCGGAAGTAATGCGCTCCCTGTCTACATGTATGCATGCAGGTACAAGACTTTAATCTATATTCTTACGATGACCGTAGGGCTAAGTATCGCATGAGAGCAGATCCCTCGAGATGCTCTCCCTTGTTTGAGCTCTCAACAGCCAGCCTCGCCGGCATTCTCGAATCGGGAGTAGCGCAAACCGGATCTTTTCAGCTCTTCCGTGAATTTGTCGTGCTATCTAAACAACTGTGGGGGTACGTGGATAAAACGGGAATCAACATAACCCTAGATACGACCCGTTAATCCCGGCAATTGTGCAATAGCTGTTTTCCGACGGCACTCATAGCGGCGAGACGACCGTGTAGGACACATGACGATCTCTCCGTCACCGGGTATTTCTGTATCATTATCCCTGCATATCTACAGTACGAGTATCTGCAGTTCTTTCTGCCGTTATGTACATGCTCTTTCCCCACACTTTGTGATACGCGGGGGCGAACATGTTCATCGCGTACGCTTGTTCGACGTCCCACGCCTTCTCCTCATTGAATCAATCCAACATCCAATAGACAAATCAAGATTGCCTTGCGATGTCCCCTCTTCGGTTGTAGTGCAGTGCGCTAATGCCACCGTTAATTGCCTGATTGCCATTCGTTGTCGTGTGACTCGCTGTGCATCTATCAGTAGCACGCAAAGCCCATCTTGCCATGTCTTATCTTCTGCTGCGAGATCAACCACCATCCTTGATAAGTACAGGGGTGTATCTGTGAGGAGAGGGCGGGGTTCGGCACAGATGCGAGACAATGTATCAGATAGGAAGTAGGATAGATCGGCCAACCTTCCCGTAGGCCTTCCCTTCTCTACTCTTAAGTTCCGAATTTCCGTAGTAGGAATCCATTCTATGTTCTTTACATCTCCTCATCGCAACCTCCAAAATGTCTGGTGAAACGGTGGAGAAGAAAGAAAATCTTGGCCTGGAGCAAACCCCAACGCTGGGGGTAGCTGAGAAGGGTGAAATTGTTGAGATTGATGCCGATGAAGCTCTCAATGCCGTTGCCGGCTTGGATACGGCCGCCTTGCAAATTGATGAGGAGACGGAGCGGCGTTTGTTGCGCAAGATTGACTGGAATCTCATGCCTGTGAGTAGCAGTGTCATATATCTGGAGTTCATTTTACACC
The DNA here is from genome assembly GCF_050948025.1 of Trichoderma camerunense. Lineage (NCBI taxonomy): Eukaryota > Fungi > Ascomycota > Sordariomycetes > Hypocreales > Hypocreaceae > Trichoderma > Trichoderma camerunense. Next base: position 1,844,697 of record NW_028145364.1, read on the forward strand.
AGTATATTAATTACATACATATCGCAGCTCATGTGTATTGTTTACGGCCTCAACTACCTTGACAGTAATGCTCACCTTGTCTGGAAAATGCGAAGCAGAATCTGACCTTTGATAGAAACCACACTGTCGTACGCGAGCATCATGGGTCTGAAAGACGACCTCAAACTTGTTGGCGACAACTATCAGTGGCTGTCGAGTTTGTTCTACTTCGGTAAGCTGACATTCTTCCTTTTGTTTGAGAGATAAGTCGACTCATGCGACCTGAAGGGTATCTTGGTTGGGAATTTCCGACAAATCGTCTGTTACAACGACTTCCTTTGGCCAAATACTCCGCCTTCAATATCATCATGTGGGGGATTGTACTTTCTCTCTTTGCTGTTACAGAGAATTTCGGAGGAGCTGTTGTTATTCGCCTCTTTTTGGGAATATTTGAGGCGGCTGTGACTCCCGGTTTCGCTCTGTTTGTATCCCAAGTAAGTGATAACGACTAGCCACTCAATCCTAAGAGATGGTAAATACTAACATTATTGCGCAGTGGTATACTAAAAAGGAACAAGGCCTTCGAACCGGCATTTGGTTCAGTTTCAACGGCTGGGTATGTTGACTCATCCCATTCAATAGGGCAGACAATGCTGATCCCATTATAGGCCCAGATCTTTGGTGGTTTGGTAGCGTACGGCTTCGCTCACGGCGCCTCGACCTATGGCTTCTCAATCGCCCCTTGGAAGGCAATTTTCGTCTTTACTGGAGTATTGACCAGCACCGTTGGAATAATTTTCCTCTTCATCATGCCTGACAATCAGCTCAACGCTAGGTTCCTTACCAAAGAAGAGCGAGTGTTGGCAATTCAGCGAATCAAGGTTAATGAACAGGGAATCGGAAACAAGCACTTCAAATGGTATCAAGTCAAGGAAGCCTTGCTAGATCCCGCCATCTGGGGCTTCGTTTTCTATGCTCTGGTGGCCGACATTCCAAATGGCGGCATCTCCAACTTCTTCAGCCAGCTTATTGTCTCATTTGGCTACACTCCCCAGCAGAGTCTGCTCTATGGAACTCCTGGCGGAGCTGTCGAGGTCGTCTCCCTGTTGCTCTGTGGATATTTGGGTGATCGCCTGGGAAGCCGCATCTTGGTGTGCATGTCAGGTCTTGTCGTGGCCATGATTGGAGTGATTATGATTGTTGCCATTCCATTGGATAAGCCTGCTGGTCGACTGGCCGGATACTATCTCACTCAAGTAAGTAACTAGGCAAGATGGTGACGTTTCTTAACGGGTGACTAACAATTATTAGGCGAGCCCGACTCCGTTTGTTGCGCTGTTATCGTTAATATCCACCAATGTCGCTGGTGAGTCTTATAGTAGCCGAAGCTTTTCACCAGCATGCTAATACATGAATAGGGTGGACTAAGAAGACAACCGTAGCAGCAATGTATCTGGTTGCATACTGCGTCGGAAACATTATCGGTAAAAAGCCGTGCATCAAATGTTTGATTGCTTTCTCTTATTGACTTCTATCTAGGACCCCAAACCTTCCGCCCATCGGATGCACCAGAGTATCGACCAGCCGAGATTACCATCCTGGTGTGCTGGGCGGCTTGCCTTGTGGATCTTGTGTTCATCTGGTGGTACTATCGTCGACAGAATCTCAAGAAGAGTCTCTTGCGGGCGGATCCATCTTATACCAGGATTGAGAACCAAGAATTCCTTGACATGACGGATAAGGAGAATCCTGAATTCAATTATTCTCTATAAATGATATTTGTATTGAGAGAACAGGCATATTGCTAGTTTCAGGAGTGAAATAAGGAGAATCTGCGCCACCAACGCTAGCGCTTTATGTCATTCCATTTCTCGTGAACAAAAACTCACTTTTATTTATGTTTTGAAGGCGATTTGTGATCAAAATCGCTGTTGACGGCTCTTGTTAAATCCGGGAGGCTGCAATATTGGTTTTCGGCCACCTCAAATTTAAGTTATGTCCGGAAGGTTACAATATTGGTTTCCTGTCACCTCAACCTTAAGTTAAATCCGAGAGCATATTGTTTAGCTTAAGACTCATGTAAGATTCTCCCCTTCGAAGCTTTGGTGGCGGCGTTTGACATTGGTTAGCATTGTACGGAGTATAATTAAACATTTAGCCGTGTACCTCGGATTCTGAACGTCAACTTGTCTAATTGGGCGAATTTTGAACTCACGTGTATGAGCTGTACAGCTGGTTGGGGATTTTAGACCTCGGATCTTGTATCGCTAAAACATCTAATTCGCTGTGCCTATTTCGGAACCAACTATAGTCGGCAGAAACAACGCATTTACACCATTCTACTCCATAGCTAATGACAGATTTTGCAATCAAGGATAGCCTTTCTAACCAATTGCAGAATTGCTTACGTACCTGGAAGTTTTATTGGCGGAATCGGTCTCAGTTCCTTCTCTGTATCTCCGGAGCTTGGCTGCATAGTTTGGTTGTCAGCTTATTGATACTAGCCTGTAATGGGGAATTGGTGTCAAAAGTACTCGAAGTTTTGGGCATCGACGCCCTTTCAAGCGGTATATTGGCTGACATCTGGTCGTGTCTACTATTTACGCCCTTTCAATGCCGTGTAACCGCCTGATATCTGCTCATATCAACTCTGTACGTCCCTTCAAAGTGATATAAAGACCGACGTTTCGTCATTCCGGTTATCCACATCTCAAAAACTCTAGACATCGTTTCAACTTTAAAGAAAATAACTCGTCCTCTCTAGAGTCCATCATATCTGCGTTGAACAATGGCATCCATCACCGCTGGCCCCGAGTTTCATGATGCACCTCCTCCGGGCTTCTCTTCAGCGTCAATAATTGCACAAGATGCGCCGGCCCTCCTTGGATTGCATCACGAAATTCCCCAACTCCACATCTACACAGCATCCACTGCGGACTATGAGGCCCTAAACAGAGTCAACGATAGAGCTGTCACGACTCTCCCTGTAGCTACTGTTCGCCCGACAAATGAACAGGAGGTTTCTACTACGGTGCGGTACATCGCACAGAACGGCCTGACTTTGGCTATTCGAAACTCAGGTGTGGATCAAGGTGGCCGGAATCTTGCCTTTGGACCTAAAGGTGTTTCGATCGATGTTCGCTCACTGGACAAAATAGTCCTTTCTGCAGATAGGCGCGAAGCGATTATTGAAGGAGGCGTGATAGGCGGGAAGTTGCTGAAGTTTCTGGACGATCATGGTCTCACGACGCCCACGGCCTTTTCTTCCCAGGTTGGGTACGTTGGTTGGGCTTGTGGCGGTGGCTATAGCTCGTTGAACGGTATAATGGGTTTGGGTGTGGATAACATCCTTGGTGGAAGAGTTGTATTGGCAGATGGGAGAATCATGGACACAGACGATGCCGGCTCTGACCCCGATCTACTGTGGGCGCTTCGTGGCGGCGGCGCTGGTCTTCTCGGAGTGGTCACATCTCTTCGTGTACGCGTATTCCGCCGCCCAGATTGTTTGGCGGGGAATATCATCTTCCCGTTGACAGAAGCGCCTCAAATCGCCCGGCAACTGAATGAACTATATGCATGGAAGAAACCTCCCAAGTTTGCGGGCGATGTTGCTGTCATCGATCCAACTGGAGGCGGCGCTATATTTTCATTTCTATTCTTCTGGGCTCTGGAGGAGGACCGCAGCGACCTCGAGGAAGCAAAAGACTACCTCGAGCGTGTTCTCAAGTTTGGAACCGTTATAGCCAATACGGCCGCAGATAGTGAGTTCAAGTTTGCTACCTCATTCTCGATAGGTTCTATAGGGAGTACTGACAAAAGAATAGCAACCCCTCACCAATTTCTAGTGTCAATCCCCCAACCTCCACTTTACAACGATCTCATACATTTTCGACTCACAGCTTCAGTACCCAGCTGGTCAGAAGAGCTGGGGCGCATCATATCAGAGCCAATGCCAACTCCTTCATCAATAATTATTATGCATGACAGTCACGGTGCTGGAACACGGGCGTCTGGCTCTGCCGTGGACAGCGCTGTCTTTTCAAACCGTGAGCCGCATTTGATGTTCGGATTCTTCGCATCAGCACCCCCAAATGATCAAGAAGGTCTGGAGAAATCCAAAGCATGGGCATACAGATTGATTGAAAATGTTACAAAAGCAGGACTTGCTATGCCAACTCGCTACATCAACTTCACCCATCCCCTGAAAGGCGACGGATTTGGCTATTACGGAGCGCAGGGACTGACTCGCATCAAGGCAGTTAAAGGCCGACTTGATCCCTTGAACCTGTTTACTAAGAATACGCCAGACTTGACCGAGACACTGAGTTCTTGAAAGCTAATTCCAACATATTTGACGTATAATAAACTATCTTAAACTGCTTCTGCAAACTCGATCTGTTGTGCTTTATCGCCCTTTTCGCCTGCCTGTATAATCTCGGTTTCTGCCACAACGTCGATTTGAGCAGACGAAAACTTCCATGCCGGAACATGTCTTTCAAATAATACGTCTAGTTCTTCGTATGTTCGATTTTTGGTTTCCGGGAGCCTGAATACTGCCCACGTTGTTGTAAGGACTCCAAGGCCGAACCAGAAAAATGCCGTCTTTCCTTTTAAATTGGCTGCTGTGGGGTTAATGAGATAAGTCTCCACAGTATTGTCAACAATGTTGACAACGTTGTAAGCGTTTCGAGCCAGAGAAATTGTTTGTGATCGTAAACGCGTGGCAGAGATTTCAGCAGCTAAGGCAAATGACTGAGGGCCAAGAGTGGCTGAGTAAATTCCCAACCAAAGCATAGCAAGTGCTGATTGAGCCCATTGAGCTGATGATCCCGCTGCGTATGATAGGCAGCCGATGACAAGTAAGTCCAGCGTTAGGAGGCCCAGGCCGGTGATTAGAAGTGTTCGACGCCCAAAAAAAGTCATGAGAACCCATGACAAGCAGGTAGCGATGAAGGCGAGCGCGATGCTTCCGAGATTTAGTTTGTATGCATCCGCAGATGGCAGCCCTGCTTGCGTGAAGAAATAAGATGCGCTGTAACACATTGCCTCTCCAGGAAGTGTCTGTGCTGAGAGTATCATGCAGGCGATTTCAGTTCGACGAAGGTTGGTGCCTTTGAAACAGTCACGATAACTCGACTCAGCTTGAACTGCTTTTTCAAATTTGTCGGTATGGACCATCATGGCAAGTTTCTGCTTGACTTGCGTATCTGTCAATCCAGATGACAGTTTGCGGATAGACTTCTCTGCATCAGCCAGCCGACCCTTGCGGACAAGCCACCACGGCGAGTCTGGAGCCAGAAGAGCAAGAATGAACAGAGGAATCGGCCACGCCCATTGAATGGCGAACGGAATCCTGAATGACCACACCGTGTTATTGTTGACTAGACCTTGAAGGACTCCAGCAGCCACAAACTGGCCAATTACCCAGCAAATATTGACAAAAGAAGTCAAATAGCCTCTCAGAGCCAAGGGACACACTTCTGAGGAATATGCAGACCCCATTATCGCAAAGATACCCCACGGGATGCCGACCAAGACTTGACCAGCTGTGAGAACCTGAATGGACGGAGCAAAGAAAGTGATAAAGATGAAGGCCGACATTACAACAAGAGCAATCATTGTAACAATACGATGGCCAAATTTCTCCGTCACGTAACCGTTAATGACGAGGCCTATAACGGCACCACATGAAGAAGCGTTGACGAGTCCTGCCTGCCAAGCTCCAGTAATGCTTTTCTGCCCTAGATTAGGCTCATAGACGCCGTACTTGTCGACAAAGGAGGGGTATGCAAATAAGCTACCAATGAGAATTGTGTCGTAGCCTTCCATTACAATGGTCAGTGACATTGCAATAGCCCAGAAGACTGACGATGGGTAGCGCTTGAAAGCCTCTTTGATGGACAATGAGTGCTCATCATCCGTCGCGATGGCTGCCGCTGGGTCGATGTCCACGTATTCATCAAGAGCATCTTCACGCTCCGGTGTGACAGCCATGATGATTTAGTCAATAAAAAATACCTGAAAATGCTCTTCCATAAGAGATAGTGACCGTCCAAGGAATGGAGAGGAGAATTCTCGCGTTTTACATGTAGAATATTGTAGGTTTTATACCAAGTTTTGGATGGCACTCTGTCTACCTGCATCCATACCGATTTAGTCTACAAAGGCTAGTCTCTGAGAATGCCGGAGAAGATGATCCCTTGTGAGGTTCCCCAGATTCCCCGTGGGGAAGCCTAAAACTTCCTCCGCAAAACTTCAGATCTATGCTACGGGAATCAGGTCCGAAGGAGGGTTCCGGTATCGCCAAAGGCTTGGATATTGGACGGAAACTCGGCTGGCTAAATGGCACGCTAATTAAGCTTTTACCAGTTATTAAGTGCTTATATGTCGCCCTTGAGTTGTGTAGATTCGATAGATGAATGCATTCCGTATTCTGAGAAGCCTCATGCTAGATCTCATCCAGATATATACGCGTAATCATAACTTCAAGACGTTTTCATCTACTCAGTGATTTTATGTCCAGAATTACATCAATTTGACTCAGTTACAGCAGCAAATAAAAATTATCTCTGTATCTGAATACCCACTGAGCGGGTGTATCACCTCCCTCGCGTATTAATACCACCGCCACACTAGTCCGTTGATGAAAGCGGACATCACGCCGTCGGACTTGACACAAGTGAACAACTACAAGTCGGTAATGACTTCGGCAGCTAAGTTGGGGGTCATCAAGTTCAAGTTAGTATTTGAAAGAGCTGCGTGATCGATATCCGTGGGGATAAGAAATGTGTGAACACGACTATCGAACCATAGTTCGGCTAAAGTCTGCCTTCTCGTTAATTAATCGATATGTAATCTAACCCACATGTGCACAATGGCGTGCCGATCAAGCAGCTGAGGGGTTAAAATACGAATATTAGTTACATTTTTTGTCTGATGTAGCAGTTTCACAAGAAGCCGGCTTGATGAGGACAACCAACCAAGACAGCGCTTCTGTTAAGAAGAATCACAAATCAAAAGCCTGCAAAGGGTACATAAGGTAGTCGGATGTTTATAACTTTCACGTACTAGGAACTTGAGCCAAAGAGATGCTGATATGAGACTCTTATGACAAACGAAATCCGTCGAAGGACTGGATTTAGTTTATTGTTGTATCAGACTACGACGCGCCAGAATACGACGAATCTGGGGTAATTGGGTAATGCAACTTTCGGTCCATCACCTGATTGGATGCAGTTTGGCGCCCCTCCTCTCCCGGGATTAATCATGGAGATTGGGTCTGCGGGGAAGCTTCAAGCATTAAATGCGGAGAAGGCGCTGCTATGCTCTTGAGATGACGGTCCCGAGACAAAGATGATCTCCGGTCTCCGATCCCGGCTTCCTCTCGCAATTAGTGTATTCTATTCGCATTTATTGAAGCCATAAGTGTGAGAGAAAGACCGTTGCAGTAAAGAGTTTAGGCGTACTTTACGCTATATGTCTTGATGACCTGAAACCTCTCCAAAGCGTTATTACTCTTATCATGTCGACGAACATACCAGAAGATTACTTGGAGAGAGTTTATGCTGGGGTGCTCGGTAAACTCATCGGTGTATATGTTGGACGGCCTTTTGAAGGCTGGACACACCAGAGGATAATTGAAGAACTTGGCCACATTCGGGGCTATGTTCATGAAAAAGTCGGCGATCCTCTTGTTGTCACGGATGACGATGTCTCGGGCACCTTTCAGTTCGTCAGGGCACTAGAGGAACATGACTACTCTCCCGACATCTCGTCAGAAGACATTGGCAAAACATGGCTGAATAATGTTATTGAACATCGGACAATATTCTGGTGGGGAGGCCGAGGCATGTCAACAGAACACACAGCCTTTTTGAACTTGAAGAGAGGAACACCTGCACCACTTAGCGGCTCTATTAAAACAAACGGCAAAACCGTCGCTGAACAGATTGGTGCACAAATTTTCATCGACGGATGGGCTTTGGTTGCTCCCGGCAATCCTCAATTGGCAGCTAAACTTGCACGCGCTGCGGGTTCAGTAAGCCATGACGGGGAGTCTGTATATGCGGCTCAACTGTGGGCTGCAATGGAAGCAGAAGCTTTTGTCTCGAAGGATATCAATCACCTTCTGGATGTTGGCCTCTCTGTTATTCCTAGAGATTCTCTCATTGCCCGTGTGATAGGCAAAGTTCGAGAATGGGCCGCCGAAGATGGAGATTGGATGAAGACTCGCCAGCGAATAGAGGATTCACACGGGTATGATAAGTTCCATGGAGTATGCCACGTCATTCCTAATCACGCCATTATGATAATGGCTGTACTCTACGCCAGTACTGATTTTGACGAAGCCATGCACATTATCAATACTTGCGGCTGGGACACGGATTGCAACTCTGGTAACGTGGGGTGTCTTGTTGCCACGATGCTCGGACTTTCTGCATTCCAGGGACCGTATGACTGGCGAGGCCCTCTAGCAGATCGTGCTCTCATCTCAAGCGCGGATGGGGGTTATTCTATCAACAATGCTGTCCGAATCTCATACGATATTGCAAACATTGGCCGCCGTCTGGCTGGTTATAAAACACTTGAGCCTCCAAAGGGTGGTGCGCAATTCCATTTTAGCCTCCCAGGAAGCACCCAGGGCTTTCAACTTTCACAACCGTCGGGGGCTCAACAGAGCATCTTAGCTACACTGCAGCAACGAGTTGACGGCCAGCATGGTCCCGGGCTAGCCATCGATGTGGAAAAATTTGGCCAGGAACAAGGCCAGCTTGAAGTCCTTACTCAGACCTTTACCCCCAAAGAGGTTTTATACATGAAAACATATGAGTTAATGGCATCACCACTAGTGTATCCTGGACAGACAGTTACAGCCAAAATAAGAGCCAGCAGTGGGGGAGATGGCCAGGTAGTCGTTGGGCTAAGACTGAAAGTATACAGTCGGAATGATGAATTGGTTACAATTGATGGACCTTCCGCTACACTGAAACCTGGGGAAGAATCCTCATTGACTTGGACAATCCCGGATGAAATGGATAGCCAGCCTATTCAGAAAATCGGTATTGCCCTAAGTCCCAGCACGGCAACTTCCTTTAGAGGTACCGTTTGGCTTGATAGCCTCTCCTGGAGAGGTGTGCCGAGCATGGTTATTCGTAAACCCCTGCAGGAACCATGCGAATTTTGGCGTCGGGCCTGGGTCAATGGTGCCGATAACTTCAGCACATCATCATTCATCATTGCCCAAGGGCAGGGTGAGGGTATTATCACCTATGGTACACGAGAGTGGGATAACTACAGTGTCACGGTTCCCAACTTCATGATCAAATTTGGTGCTCCAGCTGGTGTAGCCATAAGGGTCCAAGGCCTCAATCGCTACTACGCGGTATTCTTCACGGAGGACAAGCGAATTACCTTGGTCAAGGCGCTGGACGCACAGAGAATTGAACTCGCAAGCGAGGCGTTTCCGTGGGAGCTGGATCAAAAGTACAAAGTGATACTAACGGCTTGTGATGACTTGATCCGAGTTCGTGTTGGTAATGTGCAATTACAGATCGCCGATAGTCAGTATGGATCGGGAGGTATCGGACTTATAGCAACAGATGGGTGTGTGTCGGCGGATTCTTTTATAATTGCGCCCAGTTCCTCGGCATAATGTACAACTTTGGAATAGAAAGCTCGAGATTTAAATTGAGAATGACTTTCTTAGCCAATCTTCTAATTGTCTTCCTTTGGTGTGATGAATTGCATGAGATCTGGCGTCATAGACCAGATATAGCTATTCGGAGGTAAATACCAGAGATCAATACGGAGCACGCGTATTTCATATTTAATCGAAATGTGTAGGTATATCTCAGCACGAGATATCTGCCGGTTTTCCTTCTTAGGTCCAATATTTGGCTCGGTCCGTAGGCGCTCCGCAATATGCCACTGAAAGATGCACGCGGTTGAGTTAGTTAAAAATCACTACGAAAGCCTACCTCCGAATCTCAACTATCTACATGTATGTACATCAAAAGAGTTAGGTTGCTCAGCTAATTCACCAAATGATTTTTAATTTGCAAGTTAAGGGCGCATAAGTCAAAGATAGCGCGTTTGACAAAGCCTTGGATCGCATGCAAAACCCCTGTTACCCCAAGATCGTACCCGACGTCCGTAACCGGTCCTTGTTGACGCAATACCCGACCCGAATTGCCGTTCAGTCTCATGATATCAGTGGGAGATGTCGGGGTAACGTGAATGATCTCCTGTTTGCATTATGATGAGTTAATTCGTTATTGAGAGCACCTATAATATGCTCTTATAAAGCCATCTCGAATTTTTGAGTTTCGGAATGCTTTACAGTCTTAAGAATTAAACTAACCAATCAATATCGTATTTCACATTTAACTCAATATGCATGACCTCAAGAGCATTCCAACAAAAGCTTACGTTGTTGAGAAGAAAGGCGCTCCGTTTGTTCTCCAAGATATTTTACTAGACGAAATACAGAGCCATGAGGTTCTTGTGGAAATCTTGTATACTGGCCTATGCCATACGGTCCGTATTGCCGCTCATTTTCGCGCGTCTGTATACATGTACTCATTTGCGTTAGGATATCGTGGTTCAACATGGTGGCATGCCCGTTGGTGGCTATCCTGCCATTCTAGGCCACGAAGGTGTTGGAGTGGTGCGCAAAGTTGGATTGGGTGTTTCTAATCGAAGTTTACTCCCTGGTGACATCGTCATCCTATCGTTCCATGCATGCCAACAGTGTCGATATTGCCGAGAGGGGAAACTTGGAAGTTGTACCCGTATGACAGAGGTCAACTTCATCAAAACCGGCCGGGTTGGTCCTGGAATGAACTCGCCAGCCTCTCTTCCAGATGGAACGCCGGTATTTGCGCAATTTTTTGGACAGTCATCTTTGAGCAAGTTGATGATAGTTCCAGAGAGCTCTGTGGTGAAAGCCGGGTTGTGTCTTGAAGACAACCTCTCCTGCTTGCCATCGTTATCATGCGGCTATCTGACTGGAGCAGGAACGGTATTTAATGCATTGCAACCGAAGCAATCTGACACGGTTGCAGTCGTTGGTATGGGCGCTGTGGGATTTGCTGCTTTGATGGCGGCTCGAGCGCTTGGAGTCGCGCAGATTATAGCTGTCGATATTGTTGATGAAAAGCTTCAAATGGCGACTAGCCTTGGAGCCACTCATACCATCAACTCTAGCGCATTCCAGGACATCAACGAGGGCATCCGAAGTATCTTCCCAGATGGAGTTGACATGATCATCGAGGCAACAGGAATAGCCATTCTCGCAGAAGCATCAGTGAAAGCGCTGGCCCATGGGGGAACATTGGCTCTTGTTGGCGCGCTACCCCCAGAAGCCGATCTCAAAATCAACGGACTGGACGTGTTGACCTCCTGCAAGAAGATTGTAGGCGTTATTGAAGGATCTTCAAATCCTCACGAGGTATGAAACATCAACCCGGGTACATGTAAGCAGCTCTAACTGAGGCCTTTGGCAACAGATGATTCCGCGGCTTGTTGAGCTGTACAAGCAGGGCAAGTTTCCTGTGGACAAACTGTCCAAGGTCTATCCAGCCGAACAATTGGATCAAGCTTTGGAAGATCTGAAGACTGGAAAGGTAAGATTGATGTTTTTATTATACATAGCTCTGCGGGACAGAGAATGTTTGCAGTGGTGTTTGGAAGACTAATGGTTGGCATATAGGTGATTAAACCAGTCTTGTCGTGGGAAAGCGTGGCATGCTCTGAATAGATATAAAGTGAAGATTGGCTCGCTATGGATGAACAAAGCAACGTGTTGAGTTTTAGGCATCTTCATGACATTTATAAATCTCGCAATACGCGTGTCTACATAGAGTAAAGAAATGAGAATCTTGAAGCCCTGGGGAGCAAATCACATGCCCTATCCTCCTTGAAATTAAACTTTTGGGAAAAAGCAGGAGATGCGCCCTCAAACACGTGCTTTAATCGATAGCCAAGATAAGATGTGCCGAATATGCGAACGCGCGATTGTGCAGATCGCCACATCGCTATTAGTGCTGAAATAGCCCGATCGTGCAGTGGATGGAGATCCCCCGAGGCGCTGTAATCCAGCGAATGGCGGCCACTCGCTTCACGATCGGAAGCCACTAACCGAGCTTCTGTGGCGCCATGACCTCATGCATTCAAGGTTTACAGCGGGAACCTACAGCTGTTTGCAGCTCCTTGGAAGAATGGATCACTCCCTTCGACACTCTGTGCCGTCTCGGTCTCCCTTCTTCTTCACCTCTCCCTGCTTTGGTTGCGAACAGCATTGTACTCTACCATTGAGTCTCCGCGACTTTTCACACTTGGCCACCATCAGCAACAGAAGTCCTCTTTGATGCGCCACAATGGGTGAGGCGGACAAGTATCTGCAGGGCGATCCCCAGCAGCAGCAGCAGCAGCAGCAACAACAGCAGCAACATCCGCAGTACCAGGATCAAGGCCAGAATCAATATCAGAACCAGGGATACAACAATCACAACAACAATAACGCCGCCTATAATCCAGCATACAACAGCAACCAGCAGCCTGTCAACGGCTACCAAGATCATCCGTATGGACCGCCTCCGCCTTACAGCTTCAATCCACCACAAGTCCACGACGAGAAATACTCGTTCAACGACGCCTTCAAGCTTGAAAAGCCAAAGTACAATGATTGGTGGGCGGGACTTCTTGTACGTTTTCTTTCACTAAATCGCGTCCTCTAAACATGTCGTGTTGGCTAACCGGAGTACTTGTGTCACAGTTCATCCTTGCTTTCGCAGGATATGTGGCCATCTCAGGTCTCGCGATTCACGGCTACACAAAGGGCTTCGATGGCCACGGCATCTACGATGATATAAACAGTTTCTCATTGAATAGCAATACCATTATACTGTTCGCCTTTTGCTTGGTCATCGCCTTCGTCTTCTCGTACGGATACGTGTGGCTGGCGCGACTCTTCCCTAAAGCATTCATCTGGGTCACTGGCATCCTCAATCTTGCATGGGCACTCGGTACAGCCATATACTATTTGATTAAGGGATACTGGTCTGCGGGCATAGTGTTCCTCATCTTTGCAGTCTTCCTCATATTCGCTTTCTGGACCTGGATTGGCCGGATCCCCTTCTCGGCACTGATGCTCAAGACGAGTATTGACGTCAGTAAGAAATACGGTCACGTCTACCTTGTCAGTCTTATCGGAGGTCTCTTCGCAACAGCATTGGCTGCTTGGTTTTCGGTTACGCTTGTCGCAATTTATGTCTCTTACGAGCCCTCGCCCGACAACCCACGATGCTCCGTCTCGGGAAACAACTGTAGCCATGGAAAGGTGATTGGCCTGGTCGTCTATGTGACATTCGCCATGTTCTGGATCTCCGAGTGGTTAAAGAGTACCATCCATACCATCATCGCTGGTGTTTATGGATCTTGGTATTTCTCTCCTCATAACTTTCCCAAGAAAGCGACACGCGGTGCTGCCAAAAGAGCGCTCACCTACAGCTTTGGCTCCATCTGCTTTGGCAGTCTCATAGTAGCCTTTATCCAGTTCCTGAAGCAATTGTGCAGTGTTGCTCGATCTCAGGGTGCTAACGAGGGCGGTATTGGCGGCTGGGCTGCCTATGCTATTTTCTGCGTCCTGAGCTGCATATTAGCCATCATCGAATGGGCTGTGCAATTTGTCAATCGATACGCATTTTGTCACATTGCCCTCTATGGCAAAGCCTACATTGCGTCAGCCAAGGACACCTGGAGAATGATTAAGGATCGCGGCATTGATGCTCTAGTCAACGTAAGTCACACAATCACATCCCGTCAGTCAGCCATTGCTAACAAACAGTAGGACTGTCTTGTCGGTCCGGTTCTCTCTTTCGGCGCCATCTTCATCGGCTATGCGTGCGCCCTCTTTGCCTATTTGTACCTCCTCGAGACCGACCCCCCATATAATAGCAATGGAGGCTTCACTGCCGTTTGTATGGCCTACGCGTTCTTGATTGGCTTCCAGATCGGGCACGTCTTCACGACCCCTCTTGGCAGTGGTATTGACACCATCTTTGTTGCCGCGGGCTGGGATCCCCAGGTCATGATAAGAGACCACCCCGAGCTATATCAAGAGATGGTCAGGGTCTATCCAAGGGTTCAGCAAGCTATTCATTGATTCAAGACATTGGGCTGGTGATCAGTCATAACTTTTCACAACATATATAGTTTTAATCATGTCAATCGGATGGCATATTCTCACTTCGCTCAGCTAGTCTGCCTAACACAAAACATTCATTATAGAACATCACTATCACGCACACGTAGTGAACCAAGTCTGTATTCTCTCATGGTGAAACTAATTAACTCATATAAAAGGCATTAAACTCCATGACTATGCACCGCTATACAAATCTAATATGGTCATTAAAATATGTACTCTATAATCGAAATAGATGTAATACGAAAGACGCCCCTATCTAGGTTGTCTTTCGCCTGCTCGTCTATTAATGTACTCGTAGCAACTGAGACTTCCATAATCACCCCCAACGTCATTCATCTATCAATTTAGTTGACGCTACCGCCATTAGCCAACATCCCACAGGGGCCGTTGCTAACGCTCGCGGTAGAGGCTCCCTGTGAAGTCTCATACGAATCGATGCCAGTGAACTGGTTTGCGTGGCAAACACCGTCCGTTCCGACGACAAGGTAGCATGAACCGGTGCTGAAAGAGAGAGAGCCTCGGCAGGGTTGGGCGCTGTTGAAGCAGGCCAGGCAGCAGCTGTATGGGGTCGTGGCGCCGCTGACAGGGACGAAATCGCCTGATCCAGAAGTGCTGACGCTGGAGATGCCCTCGCCGCCGTTGGCAGTGCTGATGATGTTGGCAGGGCCACAGACTGCTTGGAGAGTCTGCTGGGGAGCGACGGTTGATTCAGTGGCTGGTAAGGGTCAAATGTTAGTTTTGCCTGATCATGTCTTTGGCCGGTTGGGGTATGTGGACGTGTTAAAGAGAAATCAGAATCAGCTTACAGGTAGAAGTGGTGGTGGTAGTGGTAGTAGAGTCAACCGAAGAGGTGATGGTGGTGGTTGTAGTGGCGGTAACCGTGCTGGTAACCTCACAAGGCCACTCGGTGTGAGTGAAAGTCTTCAAGACGGTAGAAGTGGCAGTCTTGGTGACGGGACGGGCAGTCCTGGTGCAAGCCTTGGCAGTGACGGTGACTCGCTTGATGACGATGGGCTCGATGATCTTAGTGCAAGTGACGGACTGAGGGTGCAGGGGAGGGTAGAATGATGGGCCACCTCGGCCACCCTTGCACTGGAGAGTGTTGCCGCGGTCGACGAGGCTGTTGGCGGAACGACCCTTGATCCTGGGGACGAAGCCGGCCTCCTGGGAGATGGGGGTGAAGGTCGCGGGAGCAGGAATGGTAGTGGTAGGAGTGGTGGTGACAGTGGTCGTGTCAGTCTCGGTATCGGTCTCGGTCACGGTGTTTGTCGTAGTGAAGAAAGCGGTGCCTTTTTACCGTCAATCAGTATTTTCAGACCTTATAGATAATGAATCGTTTATTATTCTCACCGGTGGATGTGATGGTGGCGATATCAGTCTCAGCAGGCTCCGTGGTCACCGTCCTGACGAAGGAAGTAACAGTCTTCGTCTTGGTCTTGGTCGGCGTCACGGTTGGATGAGGAGTTGTCGTGAACTTCTCGGTCCAAGTCACAGTCCTCGTCTTGTAGTTCCAGTGCGTCGGGACATGGCGGTTGACCTGGCGTCCCAGCTCAGTGGTACAGGTCACAAACTCCTCGACAACGGGGATGGGGTGGCGGTTGGGCTGGCCGAATGCAAAAGCATTGGAGCTCAGGGCCAGGAGAGAAACGACAGAGTTGATCTTGACCATCTTGACGAATATGGAAAGCTGCTACGTTGAACCAAATTGCAGAGATCAAGAGCGAAAGGGATCAGATAGTCTACACGCGAAACTATTTATTTATTTTACTCCATGAGTCTAATTAGATCCATAGTACTCGCCATTGTTATGTTTTTGCCTCCCTCTCCCTCTCTCCCTCCCCATTAACCCCGTAGATAGCTTCATCATGCTAACCGCCGCTCCACGGTTCACCCTTGGCTACTGAATCTAGGTTGCCTGATTAATGCAGGTCCAGCTCAGCCTCACCCAGAATGAGGAAATCGACCGCCAAACTATTGCGGTGCTTACGCCAATAGCCGAGTTTTTGGAGCAGCTGAAAGAGCTGTTAGCGTCTTCAGGTGAAGCTATTGACTCTAGATCCTGCTCCTCCACAGAAATTTCGTCTGTGCGGTGTAAAATGCGGGTAGCGCCACAGGGGCAATCTTTCTTCAACGATTGCGCCCATCATTGGGAATGGTCAAGTGGCTCGGGAGCTTTTCTTTGAAAGCCGGGCCGGCACTTTGTAGTGCCGGGTATAATGTCGATAATATAACTCTTGGCTGACCTTGGCGATTTACCTCCCCGGACAAACAATTTGCATCGACAGAACCAAGAGACGAGGTCACTGTATCAACAACAATCACCGAATTTGGTTGACGGGTAACACAGCAGGCAGATATGGTCAACTGAAAGTTGAATTGAGCCGTCTAAGACCCATCCTTTTTTGCAACTGCTTTGGGAAATCTATGACTTCTTTCACACCCAACTGGCATTTCCTTCAATGCCCAACTGGTGTTGTTATTATTGCTATTCTTTACAGCCCAGGCCCATCAGACCATGGTCCCAGTGACTGGATCATGATAGGTAGAGGTTGAGCTGGAAGACACTAAAGAGCCTAGAACGCCACAACCATTGGAAATAGATCGTGGCGAACACCAAGACTAGTGATTTTAGTAGCAGCACCTTGCATACACAGCCCTGCATCTTTGTGGATATCTTGTACACGTATCGAACAATAAAAACCACTCGATGTACGCATGTTTTGAGTGGAGCAAGTTTAAATTCATTTCCGCGGACTATAACCTCCGTCTTCAGTCATCAGGTGTTTGCAGAGCTATAGCGTCGTCTTAATAACAACAGCTCGGCCCATCGGGGAAATTTGGATTACTTCCTGGTGCACCCAAGTCGATTGCTCCTTTCTTCGCAATACCACGGCTACTAACCGTAAGCAGCTGACAAAACTTTATGTCTCGCTATACGACTACAAACAGATTAAGATGCTTAACTACTTATGTTCCCAAGTATTTCATCGACCCCGTGCTAGCAATAGATTTGCCCTAGTCAACCTTCATTGCGATTTCTTTACTCCACTTCCCCATCTTGACAGCCTACCCTAAATTCAAAGAAAATGAGAATCAGACATACTTATGAAGGGGTATATACGATTTGTGATCGTCTGTCGATATATGGAGCCTATTTCCCATTATCCCTGTTGATAAGCAGTAGAAGTGAGAGACGCATTGAGTTCCCGCATGCATGTTGTTTTTACTCTCCCCAGAATAATTTGCACAACAACCTCGAGCTCTTCTTTCATTTACATCTGAGCAGTTGCAGCGCTTAATAAATCTATATTTAGTTGCGTCGCGGGTGCTTAGTTCATCTGCTCAATCTTATGGTATATATCCATCCACAGGAGGGTATTTAACTCGTGGTCTTAGCCGCTCCAAAACAAATGAGGCTCTGCATGCAGCATTACAGAACCACCCATGCAGCAATTGCCGTTGCAGTTTTTTCGAACTGGGGTCTATGTCGGCCACGCCATCTATAGGCAGGATGGTCAGCACGTAAAAATCCTTTACTCCATAGAGAGTAATCAATGTGCGTGAGAGCGGGGCTGGGCCATTTCTTACCTATCTTGCAACAGGCCCTCACTGAATGTTGATGAACAGAGAGACCCAGAGAAGCTTCATGCAATCTTCTGTAGCTCTCAGGCTTTGAATAGTTCTGGAGTAATCCAGCAAACAACGAGAGCCACAGTGCGCTCTTTCGCAACTTCCATTATATTTACATTTGTTACTATGAATAGTTATCGTTTATTGTCAAGTGTCCTATTGCCTCTCCCAGTTAGAGGTGGTGTAACAGACAACCATTTCGGCATTTCGGCATTTTTGCCTGCCCCCGCAGAGAGCACTTGCGCAATATGTTGAATCCTACAGGAGTGCTAAACCTGTTGTAAATACAGGTGGTTGCGACAAATTAATTTACCCAGCCCAAGTGGCTTTCGAAACTACCCGAAGAAGTCTTATTTCAACAGAAACCAACAAGAACAGGAGGTTTATAATCTCTTCCGCGTACTGATCCAAGACACTGTAGTTTGCAATATGAGTATTTCCGAAAACACTTTATCTTAAACTATGTTTTGGGTCATGGAGCGCAAGGATGTGACAGTAGTATTTCGATGCCAATCAATGTCAGCGAGCGACCTGGGGCACTATTGTTGCTGATCGGGACTTGCATAGAATTGACCCGAATGCTATTAATAGGCAAGAAGAATACCAATAGGGCGCAACCATCAGGTGACCAAAAGATGTCGGAACTTGAAACCAAGGTTCCTCTTCATTTATGTTTAACAACGTTTTAAGCTTCAAATGCGCCTACAGTAATGTTGGGACGAGAAGCGAACCAAATCATCAAGTGCTGTTCAGCAACTCTTTCCCAAAATGGCGTCACACGACTTCGACCAGATTTCCCCTCAGCCATCTAGTTACTCTTCACTCATCCAAGAACACGAAAAGCAGGCGGAGATCCATTCATCACGACTCACAGAACCAGAATCGGAGTGGGAAAAGGTGCGGGCGACGAATGAGAAGAAATCGATCAAAGCACACAGTTTGTCCACGTTCAGCAGATGGTGGCCTGAGCTACTATCCTGCATATTTGCCATAGGCGTGTTCCTTGGGCTCATTTTGGGGCTGCGTCCATATCAAGGAAAAGTACTGTCGTCTTGGCCTCTTATGATCACCATCAATACCTTTGTGGCAATATGTACTCTCTTGATCAAGATTTCTTTGGCACTGATAGTGTCTAATGGTACGGCTCCATGAAATATCCGATACAAACACTGATGACAACGGCGATGTGTTGACACTTTCATAGGCATCGGTCAGTTGAAGTGGGTTTGGTATAGAAAACCTCGCCCTCTTTGGGATCTACAACAATATGATAGTGCCTCACGAGGAGTGGTTGGATCCCTTGGCCTCTTGTGGACGCATCGAAATGGAAGGTATAAAGATTTTATCGCCTAATTTGTGACGTTCGCTGATTCATGGCTTTGTAGGCGACTGGTACCAGTCCTGGGGGCGATTCTCACGATTATTCTTACTCTAGTCGATCCTTTCGGGTAGGAAAATAATTCTTCACATTTGTATAGCTTGCGCTAACCAAGCATTTAGACAAGCATTGGTCCAACTTGAGGACTGTACCGTAGTCGACCCTTCTGTCAGAAGCACAATTGCGACCGCGCATCACGCCAATCTTTTGGATCCCGATCCTTCGAACGTGCATACCCTCAACGGCGGTGCTATGGGTCCAATGATGATAGGAATGCTCAATGAGAGTCTGATCCCACCTGTAGCATTCGATTGCCCGACAGGAAACTGCACCTATCCAAATCCATACCACTCTTCCGGCTTCTGCTCAAAGTGTAAAGACGTCTCTGACCAAGTGGTGAAAACCAACGAATCTACTTGGTATTGGAAGGCCGCAAACATTACTCTCTCAGTCAACACAGGTTCACAGTATGTCAGTGGCAACTCAGGCGTCCTCAAACTGGTAGCCGAAAATATACCTTCAGTTTCTCCGGTTGCTTCAGTACAAATCATGGCGTCTCAGCTCACACAATGTAAAGACAACTCCACTACCCCATGGCGTTGCCGGACCTACGGTGCTGCGGTCTGCGAAATAAACCCTTGCGTTATCAGTTACACTGGACAGGTAGAGATAGGCACTCTCAAAGAGGAAGTGTTGGATACCTCCGAGGTCTGGTCATCCGGTGATGATAACGAAAACAAGTTCATGGGCTCTGTCGACGTATCATGCACCAATACGACGGAACGAAACGCTTTACAGCATGCCGGGTTTCACATCGGCCCGGATACTCAATGGCTGGCTTACAACGTGTCTTACTACAGACAAAACAATTCCTACATAGTTGTGAACGATTCAATCGTACGCCCGGAATGTCTTTACATGATTGACGACCAACAGTTAGGCGCGATGAGCGCTCTGCTTTATAACGATGCCTTTATCAACACAGAAGTATCTACTCTGGTTTCACCGGCCGGATATTTTCTCTACGGAGAAATACAATGGCAGGCCATATGGAATCGAGGGGTATTGGAGTTTGCCGACGTTCAGCGAGCGTTTGACGGATTGGTCAAGGGTATGACAACCTTTGCAAGAAGTAATCCTATCGATGCAAGCGAAGGTGGAACAGGAGATAACTTCTGGAACGGAACATCGTACCGAAACACGACTTGCATACGGATCCAATGGCAATGGATCTCATATCTAGCAACGGCATCATTCGGAGTGATCGTGTTTTTCATCGGGGCGATAATCATGACCCGAGCGACACTTGAAGTTAACGGCCAGGACTACAAAACATCTATTTTGCCTTTAATGTTTCATGGGATTGCTTTTAGGGATCCTGAAGCATCTTTCAAAGACCTTTGGTTCATGGACGAAATGGCGGCAGAAGCCGACAAATTGTATGTCCAATTTGAGGCAGCAGGAAGGGGATGGCAGTTTGTAGAGAAAAAGGTTGACTAGTGGCATTATGTTTTTTAAAAGTCAGTTACAACTTCTCAATATTACGGTGCAAGAGTATTCAAGCGATCAAGTAGAGTAGTAAATGAGTTCAGTGCAGATGCAGTTAAATACAGGCTACAGTACCTAAATGTTCCATCTCAAACTCATATGATTGCACTTCGCTCTCTCGTGTCAACTCTAGCACTGTCGTAGCTAGGCACATCATACTTAAAAGCCGCATCTTTGCCGAAAAATGCCTTGCGAGGCAAACTCACATGAATGGCTGATAAATGCGGAGGCGAAGTGATCCTTCCAGTGAGTGACGATGAAATCTTGACGCTAGCCCATCACCTCAAAGGCAGCCTGAAAGCCACATGTATGCAGAGACCGGAGAAACGCGTGGCGAGCAGTATCAAACTCAATACTACCAGAAATCATCAAAAGTTGATCTTCTGATGTAAGTGGGGTGTTTGGCGCGCACCCAAGATTATTTTGTTGAACCTTTGATGCTGCAGCTACGGATGCGCGAGTCACACATTCCACGAGCTATTCTCACGAAAGCTGCGGTAGACTGCGCTCGATATCTCTCATTGAATGCATGCAAAAATGGCGACAACCAACCGTCTGCAAGCGATGACACCTGAACAAAAAGCAATCACCAATGCCAAATCGCTTTTCGCGCAGCTAAACAATGGAGACCACTTGTTCCAAAGCTGTGTTAGCCAGACGACCAGTATCTCTCAGCTGATACAATATGTTGATGAAGAACAGCGCAAACACAAAAACAAGACTTCATCAAAGCTGTTAGAGCAATTCCAGCGAAATACAGAAGGGCTTCAGTCGCTCTCTTCTATAATAGAACTTGCAGTACAGGTTAAAGCAGATTGTTTTTGTCCACTATGGGCTCCAGTGAAGCTTATTCTCCAGGTAAGAGAGTCTAGCAATGGGATGACTATTTCTTATGGTGAGAACGCATGTACTAATGTGACGGCAAAATAACAGATATCTAAATCCCACTCATTTGTTGTGCATCACATCACAGCCATGGTAGAAGTTTTGATGGAGAATCTGTCGCGCATGGAGCTTTACCAGAACTTGCAGAGAGATCCAAACATGCAAACAGAATTGCTTCAAATTTTTAATGATGTGGCAGGTTTTTGTGTCGAATCTCTTGCATTCTTCCAACGCCGCACCTCGGGTATGTCGACGTGATGGAGTCAATAGATGCACCGCTATCAAACCAGCTTGCTAATGCGGGCAACAAGTTCGAGTATGGAAACTGATGACCAGTCCCCCAAAAGAAAGCTTTCAGAGGTCTATTGATCAGCTGAAATCTCATATTCAAGGCGTGCACAATACTGCTGTTGCTATCGAACTTGCTAAACAAGATGGTACATGCTTAAATCGTTTTAACTCACTGAGTTCTCACCACTAACAGTTCTTACAGAATATCGCCGGGAACAAGAGCGACTAAGAATAATCAGCTCTCTTGGGGCGGCAAACATGAGGGAAGCGCATCAGAGAAAACTCCAAGCGAAAGTGCCAAATACATGTGAATGGATACTTTCGCATCCCGTCTTTGTTCAGTGGGATACGTCTGAAAGCGAAGATGCCGCTGACCGCTTCCTGTTCATTTCAGGAAAGAGTGGATGCGGTAAAACCATTCTTGCGTCCTCTATTACTGAAGCGTTGAAGCGACAAGGAAAGCAAACAATGTACTTTTACTTCTCTGGCCTTGAAAGAAGTCAACACGATGCTGATAATCTGGTGCGGTGGCTTTTACTGGATGCCCTGCGGCTGACATCGAATGAAACAGTACAAAGTACTGTCAAATATCTCTTTTCGAAGGGCGATCCCACGTCACTTGATCTTTGGGGAGCATTTGGCACCATCATGGCCGAATCCGAAACATCGATGTACCTCGTAATTGACGGAGTTGATGAATGCCAGGATTCGATTGGGGACTTATTCGCGCGCCTTCATGGTATCATAAGCCGTTCTATTCATCTTAAGGTTGTTTTACTCGGCAGATCCCATGTGTTTGAAGGACAAACTTCAACTCATTGGATTCGCGTCACCAATGAGCTCCTCCATGCCGATCTCAAAGCCTTCATCACAACCGAAACACAAAAGAATGAGCTTTTAAAACAACCAAACATTCAGAAAATGATCATAGATGGACTTCTAGAGAAGGCTGACGGCATGTTTCTTTGGGCACGATTATCGATTAATGAGTTGTGTAGAGCATACAGTCTGGATGACATCAAGCGGATACTGCAGCGATTACCATCTGGGATTGAAAATACATATGACCGGATTTTACACGAGATTATCATCTCAAACGGGGAGATGGGACTAGAGCCGACAAAAAATATCCTGGGACTTCTTGTTGCCTCTGGGAGGACTTTGGAGCTGAAAGAGCTTCAACACGCGTACGCCATTGCGTCTCGAATGGGCCGACCTGAGTATGAACGAGACGATCTTGATGCATATAAAGGTCCAAATGCGGAGAAAGTGTTTTTACGAGCCTGTCGAGGGCTAATTGACATTGACAATGACAAGATTAGGCTTGTTCATTTGACAGCAAAGGAGTATTTAACAAGAGCCGCAACACAGTGGAATTCGCAAATTTCAACTTTACGAATCCAACTGTCAGAGGCCCACGAGTTATTTGGCAATATATGTGTCGAGAGCATCAATAACGACGGATTTGAGTGGTTTCACAAACGAGAAGGCCTATTTATGTCGAAGGATCTCGACCACCCACCGCTTTTCTCCTACGCATTCAGGTTCATTACATATCATTTCAACAGGATGAAGGATCCCAGCCCAGAAACCATATCTCGAATCAAGCAATTTGCTACTACGCACCTTGTTTCCTGGTTCGAAATGCTCATCGTCGCCTGTTTCATGGATGGGCCCATGGCCGTGACGATGCAAGAATTTTGGGAAGCTGTTGACTGGCTTACTGATGACCCACTCAATATCATAATCTCGTTGGGCACTATGAAAGAACAGTTTCGGATGATATATCAAGCACATGCTGGGAATTACTGGCAGCTTCAACGAGTGCGCCTTTTGGGCGAATTCTTCAGTTTTGTCGAAGAAGACGATTCGAACGCTTCTCCCTCGGCGGCCAACCATCAGCAAAAAGGCAGAACTGTGAACAGAAAAGTTCAGCAGTTAACACAAGACAATCTGTCGCAAGTTATTCAGTTATTAGCAGATCATCACACACTACCATTGTCGAAACAATCCGACTTGATGTCCCAGCTTGGGCAAATATTTCGCAGACATGGATATATGAAAGAGTTATTGAGTCCATTTGACATGCTGTTTCGTTTATTCAAGAGCAAGATGAATAGTTTTCCAACCATTGTCCTTATCGGATTTGGCGGACTGTGCAGGCCGCTCAAAAGGCCTGAGAATGCCCTTGAGATATTCAAAATGGTACTGACTAGGCTGGGTGATGACGATGAAAAAATGAAGTACCAAGTCTGGGAACTCATCGGCTATACCAATGGCGATATTCATGATTACGAGGCAGCTTTTCATGCGCACCAAATCGCTTGGCTTGGACGCCGCAATTTACTTGGACCCAAGCACAGGAAGACAGCGAATAGTGTGCATTGGATGGGATATGCGTGTTATAAGCAGAAAAAATATGCTGAAGCAGAGCAGTATCTACGTAAAACACTATCGCTACGTAAAGAGCTTTATGGGCTGAAACATGAGGATACAGCAACTACCATTTATTGGCTGGGGTCTTCGCGCTATCAACAAGGCGATTATACTGAAGCAGAGGAACACTTCCGCCAAGCCGCATCAGTACGCAGAAAATTGGCTGGGAATAAAGATAAAGAGACTGCGATGAGCGTGCATTGGATCGGACTTTCTCTCTATAGGCAGCAGAAGTTTTCTGAAGCTGAGGGCCACTTTCGTCAGGCTGCTTCTATGAGAGCAGCCACTCTTGGAAAGAAAGACAAATCAACAGCGAGAAGCTTGTTTTGGCTGGGATACTCACTTTTAAGCCAAGCCAAGTATGCAGATGCTGAAAGCCACTTCCCAGGGCTGCAGCTATAAACACGGCAGTGCTTGGTGATGATCGAGAAACCGCGGTCAGCCTAACCGCCCTTGGAGAGGCACTATATCTTCAAAAAAGGTATACCAAGGCCGAAGAACAATTCCGCCGGAGTCAATTGATAATAGAGCAGAAGAGCCTTGGGGGGAATGATACATATATTTTGAATAACCCACTGCTATTAGGGTTATCACTCTGCTTACAGCGCAAATTCAAGGACGCAGAGGACATTCTTCAATCAGGATTCAAGGTTCCTCCAGAACAAGCCTTTGGTGTATCATTTGAAGCTGCTTTATGGCTGGCTCGAGTCTTATTCTACCAAGGGAAGCATACCGAAGCTGAAAAGATTCTTGTCGTTTTATTCCCTAGGAGCTCTGGGAACTGTTGTGGCTCAGACAGGGACTACACCCAAACTGTTATACTTTTCTGGGGTAGATGTTTGAATGCACAAGCAAAATATAGCGAAGCAGAATCAGTAATGCGCCAGGTAATACTTGATGAATGCAATAAGTCGAGATCAAGACGGTCGAGCGTGGATGATGGATTCGAAGTTCTGAGAATGGTTGATGAATATGAGGACGATGTTAGTGATAGCGTAGATTCTGAACTCTCAGGTGAGGATGAAGAAAATGTCATACCAGAAGAAGACGTTGCAGAACCGGATGCTGAAAATGAAGCAGGAGTCAACGAAGCGGAGGATTTCGGGTTTGGCGAAGCCTGGGAGTATTGTCATGTGTCCGGAATATTCGCGGAATATTTGGCCACTGGCCAACATCTTGAACGTGAAGGAAAACAGGTCGAAGCAGAATCGGTATTTTCTCTTTTGGCATTGCTGGAATGGAACATTATTTGAGAATAGATTGAAATACAAGCATATGAGCCATAATGCAATTGACTTGCGGGATTGAGGTGGATCATATGGAATATTCCAGTTTCACTAGCTTGCAAGAAACAACGTCGAAACGGGTTATATAAATTAGAGAAGTATCTAATCCGAATATCGATGATTTATTGAACTAAAAGCACTCAAGGTTTCAATGTTGAAGCCCAGGGTATCATACATAAGTTAACACGCGAAATCCATGTCGTGTTGCAATGAGCCTCGCCATATCAAAGTCGGGTAGCCCTGCTGTCGACGAAAGTAAACTGGCTAGTCGAGCCAAGATAATCTCACCACGGCCTGTGGTGTCGTGATGTGAGATGAATATTCCCCTCCCAGCATCCATCAGATCCCAATGTTTATCACATGTCAATCTCACGCTGCCACGCGAAACTCCACCTCACCTGTCTCTCCATATAACTGAGTACGATCCTTCAACCACTGAAAGAGACAAGAACCACATGCGCTCCTCACACCAAAAGTGTTGAGCTCAATCAGCATACACTGTCCCGGAACCTCGTCGTAGAGAACATCGAAAGTAAAACCCTGACTCCGGATAAAATTCTCCAGCGACTTATCGTCATGAGCTTTCATGAATGCAATAATTTCCGCATGGACCTTTTGGATACCCCTAAAAATCCTTTGAGCCGCCCTTGTCATAACATCTTTGTCTTCATTCGCAAAGACCCATGGCTTATGCCATTCGTATTGGCTGACGGCGGAAATATCCAGCGAGTTGGAAACGCAAAAGACGCGATATTCTCTTGCAGACTTCATTCCGTCATTGAATGGGAGAAAATAGACGAGGCCCACTTCATCATCACTGTTAAGGATATTCGTAAGAGCGCTCCAAGTTCTCAGCGACGTGGTGATGCGAAGTATAATGTCCTCAACGGAATGAATCGACAGCTGCCCTGGGTTTAACTGGGCACCATCCTTGGGAGAGCAGGCTCCAAAGCGCATCCAGAGCCCCTCAGGCGGAAACTTAAGGCCCTGAAAGGCAGGATAGACATCATCTTCGAGGTCCTCGGCGTAGGATCGATTGAGCACACGCGTATGAATGGATGCGGCAGCAGCCTCGACCAGGATCTTCATCCGCGCACGAGAGAGCGAGACAACTTGAAGGTCGGAAATCGATATTCCCCGAGACTTCAATACCAACGGCAGCCAGATCTCATAACTGTACGGTTTATTAGACGGTATCGGAAGATCTGGTGCATCTGCCGCGGTATGAAAGTTGGTGTTAAAATTGACCGGGACACCCTTGTCCAGATCCTGCAGGACTTGCTGATAATCGACTACTTTGAGCTCCATTCTGCTTTTCTGCGTCGATGCCTGACTGGCTAGCTGAATATATTGATCAAAGAAGAATGATGGCGTTGTTGGCTATGGCATTGCTGAACCTGCGGATGAGCAGCACAAGTTTTATAAACATTAGGCGCGTGATAACAGCTTCCCTGCTCAACCGCTCAGGTAGGTCCAAGCCTGGTATTAAGCAGGAGATGCCGAGTGACTCAGGCGACAAGGTGCGTTGATATTAACTTCAGTAGCGCATGTGTCACTCCGGATAGTTTTATTCTGCTGGACATGATTTGCGCGCTCAAAAGGCAATTTCGAATAGAGTTTCAAAAATTACCAGATTTGGCTGTGGTGGTCTGAATCTCTAGTAGCATGATATATGACTCATCTTAAGGCAAAATATGACAACTGCCAAGCCCACGGTGATTCAAGGCAGTTTAACGTGTCAGCAGGGCGAGGCTTAGCGATGTGAGATTCCAACTACAAGGCTTTTCATGCGACGATAAGAACTCTTGAAATGGATGAACAGGAGAGAACGGAGTCGCGTCACGTTCACTCTCTGCCTGGCGCTACCTAGAGTGTCGTATTGGAATTCCTATTCCCTTTTTTATTCGGCCACACAAGCTTACATGAACTGAGATTATTAGAAATGTTTCATTACAATTGCTCATCAAAATCTTCACTACGTGCAACATCCGGTCACCAAACCGTCATGCGTGCACATGCAATTCTCACGAATGAGCGCAAAGAAAAAAGACCCATCTCTTCGATGCGCATCCAACTCTATTACCAAAGATTAATGATTTACCTAGGGTGCATCAGAACTCATTGATAGCGTGGCATTAACAATATCTGTGTAGGCAAGATATTATGTTACCTTACTTTGAACAATTAACAATATGGGTGTTGCTCAAGCTTTCCAATGATTTCCATCATGATGCTAGCAGCAGTGCGTAATATCTGGAATTACATAAGACTAATAAGATCATATGAACGACATCTTTACCAGAGGTAGAGGAAACGCGGGCGATGAACATTTACCACATCACACAACATTATAAGTCTATATGGATATGAGGCCTCGTGAAGCCGTTTATTTCAGTATTGAGACGACCAAATTTAAGAGATAAAAGCGAGAGTAATATATCAGAATGTAGACATCTACGCTACCCGCAGATTGCTCGCTTTTATTAATGTTACGACAATATGAGTGTACGCTTATATAAAACTGCCATCACTCTGTACATGTAAGTGGCTTTCTCAATGGACGTTAATAATGAGATAAATAATGATATTCAGTAAAAAGAAGCCAAGACTTGCCATCAGCTCCAAGAGCGAGATCGGCTTTCGAATGACTCGCGGCATCTAGCTTCCATGCTGATTTAAATGCTCACTCCTCAACTCTTTAATCTACTCAACGCGATTCTATTACTCTACAGCTTACAATGTTGATAAGCAAAGCAGAGATGCTAACCAAATCCATCAACTTAGTAAAATAGCCGCATAGCCAAGAGGTTGAGCTGAATGATCCATCAACTCGGAACAGCCGACCGAAGTATGTACTCGTATAGAACGAAGTAAGCCTCAACTGGCGTCCCCATTGACTATAACAGCCAAGTGACGATGTAGTCGGGCCGGCATGGATAGGGGCTGATGCGCGGAACTGGAGAAGAGGAGAATTTACCTGCATCGACGTTGAGATTCTAGACTTTAGTCACCATCTGCCGCGATTTTTCTGGGGCTCTCTCCACTCCATGTCTGGCAATCAGGCATTTTGCAATGGAGTAAGCGTGCATTGACAACTTTAGGGATCCTTCTGGCCCCGCCGTTTACTAGCAGAAGAGTTCGCTCACTCTCCGCATCGAATGATCTCGAAGCATTACTGCCGATCACATTAATAGGATACAAATACCATGTACACACTCGCATTTCGCCTGCGCAAGGGGTTGCAAATGCTTCCACGAGTACACTGCGTTTCTAGTGTCCCATACCCGGCAATCTCGGTATGGCTATGGGCTAAGATCCAGTCAGCGCGTGCCTCGAGTACGGAACTTTTGCCGCGGCCTCACCGACGAGAACACGGATAGCGAGCCGTGGTGCCTTGACTTATGACCAGACTTTCACAACGGCCAGCTACAATAGCATGTCACTGTTCACCGAAACTAGGCCTTTGCATGCATTAGCTACTCCTTCTTATTACAAGTTCGCTCTCCTCCATTGCCTGATTCTCCTGGTGCCTTGTGGCGTAGCAGCGGTAGTGCTACGGCATTATCGGCCCTTTTCCCGGCTCGTTGCCGTGTCTGGGGATACTTGTGGGGTAATTCCCAGCGGCCTGTCAATCCTGTGTCAACTGGTGAAAATTGATTGAGGCCGTGGAGACGGTACGTAATTAGCGTCAGGGCTTTGTTCGTCGATTCAGGACAAATGATGCTCAGAATGCAGGAGATCAGGTATGGAAGACGGCTAAACGGAGTGACGACATGGTTGGGTCCAGCAGCCAAGTCGGCCTAACAGAAGACGATGATGGAAAAGTCGAATTTGGGGATGATGATCCTGACCAGGGCCGATGGTTGATCAGGTTTCTCCGTATTACAACCCCAGCCTTGCCCAGATCATGTCTTCCCCCTCTCCACACCCCGTTGCCCACAACCAGCCAGAAGCGGTGATCTGCGCGGAGAATTACCGACGTTGGAACTGGGAGCAAGTTAGGCTTAAATACCGGGCAGGATGCCGCATATCCAGTGCTTCGATGAAACCTCAGCTCGTGTCTGCATGCAATTGCGACACTCTGTAGTGGACATCTTCAACGCGACGTGTATCACCTCAAGTTGTCTCACTGGCATTGTGTTTGCTCGTGAAGCCAGTTGACGGGCTGCAAAATGCGGTCAACGGTGTGTACCCCTGCCGTCCTCAAACATGTCCTGTGCACTCTCAGTCAAGCAAAAGAATGCTAACTGTCTTCTCTTTCAGATTCTTTCAGGGACGGCGCTGTTGCCACTGCTTCAGCTTGTCCACCCTGCCTATGGCGCGACCTCAAATGATCGCGTCTCAGAATGCGTGAGCAGAAATGGCGATTCGAGCACAGGAGTGAAGTTTAGCAAGAACGTCTACAAGACCGACTTTGCTGGCGTAACGTGGGACGAGGACAATTGGCTCCTCAGCACCACGCAGTTGAAGCAGGGTGCTTTTGAGTCTCGAGGCTCTATTGCCAACGGCTATCTTGGCATCAACGTTGCCAGCGTCGGGCCTTTCTTCGAGCTTGACACGGAAGAGAATGGCGATGTCATCAGTGGTTGGCCCCTGTTTTCCAGGCGACAGTCGTTTGCAACTATCGCCGGTTTCTGGGACTCCCAGCCCGTTATGAACGGAACCAATTTCCCCTGGATCTCACAGTACGGCTCTGACACAGCCATCAGTGGTATTCCACACTGGAGTGGCCTCATCTTGGATCTCGGTGGTAACACCTACCTTGATGCAACGGTGGATAATCGGACCATCTCCAACTTCAGATCAACCTATGACTACAAGGCAGGAGTCCTGAGCTGGTCATACAAGTGGACTCCCAAGGGCAACAAGGGAAGCTTTGACATCTCGTATCGTATCTTCGCCAACAAGCTCTACGTTAACCAGGCTGTTGTTGACTTGCAAGTCACCGCATCCAAGAATGTGGAAGCATCAATTGTCAACGTTCTCGACGGCTTTGCAGCAGTACGCACCGATTTTGTCGAATCAGGTGAGGATGGAAACGCCATCTTCTCAGCCGTGCGACCAAATGGTGTCGCCAATGTCACCGCCTACGTGTACGCCGATATCACCGGCTCTGGAGGTGTAGACTTGTCGAGCCGCAAGATTGTCCACAACAAGCCATACGTGCACACCAACGCATCTTCCATTGCACAGGCTGTTCCCGTTAAGTTTTCAGCAGGACGTGCTGTGCGAGTGACCAAATTTGTTGGAGGTGCATCCTCTGATGCCTTCAAGAACCCCAAGCAGATCGCCAAGTCGGCAGCAGCAACGGCGCTGAAAAACGGATACTCCAAGTCTCTCAACTCCCATGTCACAGAATGGGCGAATGTCATGCCTGAGAGCTCCGTCGACAGCTTCGCCGATCCCAAGACTGGCAAGCTTCCTAACGACAACTACATCATTGATTCGGCCATTATTGCAGTCATAAACACCTACTACCTTCTTCAAAACACAGTGGGCAAGAATGGTAGCAAGGCAGCCAACGGGGCCCCAGTTAACGTTGACAGCATTTCTGTCGGCGGATTGACTTCTGACTCTTATGCCGGACAAGTCTTCTGGGATGCTGACCTCTGGATGCAGCCTGGTTTGCTTGCGGCGCACCCGGAAGCTGCTGAGAGGATCGTAAACTACCGCCTGGCAAGATACGGCCAGGCCAAGGAAAACATCAGGACTTCTTACGCAGGCTCCCAGAACGAGACTTTCTTCTCTGCATCTGCCGCCGTGTTCCCGTGGACCAGTGGCCGCTATGGCAACTGCACTGCTACAGGCCCCTGCTGGGATTACGAGTACCATCTGAATGGAGATATCGGATTGGCTCTTGTCAATCAATGGGTTGTAAACGGCAATACAAAGGATTTCCAGGAAAACCTCTTCCCCGTCTATGACTCCATTGCCGAGTTGTATAGCAACCTGCTCAAGCCCAACAAGACGGCGTGGACATTGACTAACATGACTGATCCTGTAACTTGCCCCGTCCTTCGCTATTTTTTTTTTCTTTGGCTAATACGTAGTAGGACGAATACGCGAACCACGTCGATGCCGGTGGATACACCATGCCTCTCATTGCAGAGACTCTCCAGAACGCAAATACGTTCCGCAAGCAGTTTGGCATTGAACAGAACAAGACATGGAATGATATGGCATCAAATGCCTTGGTTCTTCGTGAAAATGGAGTGACTCTGGAGTTCACCACTATGAACGGCAGTGCAGTGGTCAAGCAAGCTGATGTGATTATGGTCACATTCCCTCTGTCTTACACGACCAACTACACTACTGAGGATGCCCTCAACGATCTCGACTATGTGAGCTTCAATGATTAAGCAAATACCCATAATCAGCGAGCACGATGCTAACATTTATACAGTACGCCAACAAGCAGTCTCCAGATGGACCTGCCATGACCTACGCCTTCTTCTCCATTGTGGCTAATGAAATCTCACCATCCGGATGCTCGGCTTACACCTATGCTCAATACGCGTTCAAGCCCTACGTTCGCGCACCTTTCTACCAGCTCTCAGAGCAGATCATCGATGATTCCAGCATCAACGGTGGCACTCACCCGGCTTACCCGTTCCTTACTGGCCACGGTGGCGCCAACCAGGTTGTTCTCTTTGGCTATCTCGGTCTCCGTCTGGTGCCCGATGACTTCATCCACATTGAGCCAAATCTGCCTCCTCAGATTCCTTATCTGAGATACAGAACCTTTTACTGGCGTGGCTGGCCTATCTCGGCTTGGTCCAACTATACTCATACAACTATCAGCCGTGCTAGCGGTGTTGCTGCGCTTGATGGAGCTGACCAACGCTTTGCTGGCAAGACCATCACCATCCACTCTGGACCTGAAGAAAGCCCTACGGCCTATCATTTGCCTGTCAAGGGCTCAGTCGTTGTTCCTAACAAGCAGATTGGCTCCCAACAAACGTACGCTGGCAACTTGGTGCAATGCCATGCCGCAAGCTCACCCAACGACTATGTTCCTGGTCAATTCCCCATCGCGGCCGTTGATGGTGCTACCTCTACCAAGTGGCAGCCTGCCTCTGCTGACAAGTTGAGTTCTATTACTGTCTCTCTTGACCAAGAAGATGTGGGATCTCTAGTCTCGGGCTTCCATTTCGACTGGGCACAAGCGCCCCCCGTCAACGCCACCGTTATCTTCCACAACGAGGCCATCAGCGACCCAGCTACAGTGTTGAAGTCACAGAAGCACAACTCGAACTACAAGGTTGTCTCCTCTTTGACCAACATCAAGCAGTCAAATCCATACGATATCAAGACGACTGACTTGAATGTCATCGCCATTCCCATTGGCAACACAACTAATGTCACTCTGTCAAAGCCTGTTGCTGCTTCTCGATATGCGTCACTGCTGATTGTTGGCAACCAAGGGCTCGATCATGCAGACATCGTAGGAAAGAACGGCACTGGAGCAACTGTTGCCGAGTGGGCCATCATTGGACACAGCAAAGGACACACAGGCGCACCTGGTCATCATGGCAAGAGAAAGCTGAACCTGCGTGCTGCCGCCGCAATGTCTGACCCAGACAGCTTTGCACGCCGCCGTCAATAGACGTATGACATGATGTAATTAGGATTGTATAATGATAAAGACTTTGTATGATTAGATTATTCGTTGTAGAGTAATCAATAATTTTAAACAGATTTTAATATCCCACAATATACATATATGCGAAGCCAGTGCCACAGAATGTTGGCTCCATACAAGAGTACTGAAGCGAGCGGCCGAGGCAAAACTGCTCCAGGTCTTGGTCTCAGGATGTATACGACAGTAAAACAAGTCGTCATTGAGTAATCGATCTAATACTTGGACTTGGTAGAATTGTAGTGTTCGCAACAGCCATTCGTCTTGTTTCTAATAAAACTGAGCGCTTATAATGAAAATATGGCAAGGCAGTCATCTACTTACAACTCAGCTGGCATTGTCGTACTGAAAGAAGAAGTAATGGCGAGTGTGAATTTCACAGCCTGCATCGTTTGGGATAGCGCTTCAGATCGAGTGTGTTATTCGTGAAAATACCTGCATATACACATTGTCCAAAAGTTGAGGGTTGCCCTCAGCCTAGTTCCAATATTTATATATTTCGTGTCATTGCAAGCAATCGTTTATTTCTAGTCGTTATCAATACGACCATATTCTATCTCGAAATCACTCGGGACCGAGTAGTCTAGAGATTTCCGAGGTTGTCTACACTGAAACAAAGGGTAGGGGCCCAGTGTAACCCTCTGTGCGAATCTCATATTAGCGTGGGGGCCAAGGCCTGGATGTACTTGATCATAACAGGCTTTTCTCTTACACTGCCCATGTTCTGAGAGCTTCCGTAAATACACATCAATTTGAGACGAACATTACATGTATTTATACTAGACTGGCGAGCGCCCATCACAATTTTTATAACTTGTCTGTTTTAATACGGCAGCGCGCGAGTAATTATACTATCACTTACAAGGTACGAAAAAGCATGCCATCCACTAAGTAGCCTAATCATTAGAAACGAAAAGAGCTAATTGCTTGATGGTTGTTCTGAACTTGTTCTCCCAGCAGAGCTTGAACCCGGGACCTTTGCACTACCAAGACTCGAAGCTACCAATACATGAGTGTAAAAGAAGCGGTCGATGTCATGTAGCGTCTAAGAAAAGACTTAAAATGGAGGAAGAGAGAATAATTACATTTTTCCAACAAAGTGGTTCTATTTTTCTTCCTACTGATGAAGAACGATAACTCATCACTTATTCAGCTTAGGTATGGGTCAATCTCCAGAACGCAACAGTATTATCGCCTGCATTAAAGTCCGGTTTAGTTCCAGACTATATTTAAATCGCGTATCTAAAAGAGAGTGGCCAAAACCGTCAGGGTGATCAACTTCTTGGTTCCCCTCACTAATAAAACCAAGGACTAGTCTAGGCAGAAAGTCCGGTAATCATCAGCTTTATCGCCCTATATAAATCAGTTGTCCAGTGCCTAGGTCCTGTTAAATGGAGTTACATCGGGCTAAATAGGCTCGAATCTTTGTAATACAATTACGTGGTAGTTGGGATGTACAGCCCCTTGCATAATTTAGGTGACAACAGAAGTGATTGCCAAGTTATGTACGAAGGCCCCATAAAGTATCGAGAATGATTCCAACTTTTACTTTTATTTATACTGATTTCATTAAAAAGTGTGAGATCGTAGATCAGACGAAGCGATTTACAATTGTGCAAACCAAGAAATTGAGCGTGGGGAATTTTGTCCCAATAAACATATATCTGAGAGGAATATCGTAAGGTGGCCGTGAGTGTTATATAGGTAGTAAAGGTATATATTATGATATGAACATGTAAGATCCTATTACACACATCTGCCGGTATACATCTTAATTATAGTCCATGACGAGAATGAGTATACTCGTCACACAACATGTATATCAAACCAGCCAAGGCATGTTACTACATAGCAAACATAGTTCTGGACACACATGATGTCAATTTGTTGGTGTATGCCTGAAGGGATAATATCGCATGACATTTGAGGCATTGAAATATATATACGACACAAGTCCGGTGGCACAGAGAGTGAGGGGAAAGCTCGTATCGCGAATATATAAATCGCCTGGAAACGCCGCAAAGGACAGGCTTTCAATATACTACATCGCGTTTCAAAACACCAACATATTCAGCTTTCTTCCTATCATATCAAATATGTCTGAACTTATCACTACAACAACTTCGTCATTCAATGCCAGATGGAATGACAAAGGCAGCGGCGCTACCCGTGACGGTGGCTTTTGGCATCCAAACTCCCAGGGCAATATGAGACCTCTTGGTAGCGTTGGTGTCCCTCATTATAACGACATCAACGGCAGTTATGTGGCCCAGCTCATTGGGCCCGGCTCATTCTCTGACCCAAATGGCCTGCCACCACTCGCAAGTCCAACTGGCTACACTCAGATCTGGAATGACCAGAACAGCGGCGCCAACAAAGACGGGGCATTCTGGCGCCCGATCCCTCCAAATGGCTACATGGCACTGGGAGACGTGGCCATGAGCGGATTGACTCAGACGCCCGCTACAAGCGATGTCTGGTGTGTACGCCAGGACCTCGTCAAGCAAGGTAGCTTTGCTTCAAACAGCATCTGGGATGATAAGAAGCCTAAAGCCAAGTCTGACGTATCCATTTGGGAGATTCGGGGGATAAATCGCGATGATCCCGAGGAGGAAGTTGGAGTTACTGCAATTTACATTGGAACTATCCGCGCAAGCCACACTTATAATGCGCCGGACTCGATCTATGCCCAAATCCCGCTTGTGTAGGGTCTATATAGACTCTGTGTTTTTAAATGGCTGCGACTCGTTATTTAGGTTGACGTTAAGTTCGTATCTCGGTGGGAACGTCAGTGGATTGTTCAACACATCCATAAAGCACCTGGTATTGATGACTGAGTCCTCTTTGTATGGGTATGCAAGAATGACGGCTCATAGCTCAACTCTATGACAACAAATCTTACTTTGATCGTTCTCTCAGTGCAGTGTCAAGAATCTTCTTATAAATGCTACTTACTACATGTGTTCTTGTACTATCAAGAAGTGACTGAGAGCGGTTGAGTTATACAGCCAAGACTCTCACAAACTCTCTAAGTGGTGTCACTCAGTTTCGCGAAAACTGGTTACACAGTTTCAGCTATGCGTGCCAATTCAATGCAATGACTCCCGAGCAACAGTTTTAACACTTGGAAACACCTGTGTTGCACCACTGGCATGATATTCCGGACGAGTGCACGGCCGGCGCGGTGATGGCCCCGACGTCAGTATGAGCTGATACGCATGCGAACCAACTAACACTCAATCGTAGTAATGCGCGCGCGCGTGTGATAGTTCCCTTTGGACCCTGAGTAATATGAGGAGGGGGACAGAGTAATATCTCGGATCTGGTCCAAAGAATGGTGATACTGATACCCCTTGTGCCGCAGGCCGTCGGCCTACGTGATGATGCTTGGCCGAGGGACTGGTCGTGTTCTCAGCGCTCCAATTGGCTAAGAAGTAAATGCACCCTCTCTTGTTTTTCTGCTTCAAGAGTGTTTGCAATTCTTTCTGCGGTAAATGACTTACCGGTGATAGTCCAATAATGGATTTTCGGCCCACCATCAAGAGAAGTAGGAAGACTGACCATGGATAGACTTGTACGGGTCAAACAACCTTGGGCTTTGCGGAGGTATGCCTCAGTACAACAAAAATTCAGATGACAATGAGAGATGGTCTGTTTCTTGAAGGGACAAAAAGAGATGCATCCGCCAATGGATCTAAATGTTTCAAAAATTAATCAAAAAAAGAAGCGCGCACTGGAGATTTGCTCCCGGCAGGGCTTGAACCTGCGACCTTCGCATTACCAACACTGGCTCGAAAGCTGAAGTATTAGTACGAAGCTCTAACCAACTGAGCTACGGAAGCGCACTAAGATGTGATGGCGTAAGCCGATGTTGGACAAACGCTTGTAACTGTATCCTAAGAAGATAGCCTGAGAATGGGTCAAGAGATTCTTCATATGCAGCAGTCTAAATACAAGAAAAGTACCTAAATCAAGATCATCTTCAAAGTAAGAGAATTAGCTCTGCGAATATATCCAGCAAGGTAAAGAAAATTGCGCATGGCGAACAATGAATGACTTCACAACAACACTCATGGCCTAGTCACAGAGCTCAACTCGTTCTCAAGCTTCTTACATAACGTCTCTATGAAATGAACTGTCGCCAATAAGGAATCTCTATATATGCTAATGCACTAGATAACAATTAACGTAGATAAATGAAATAGGCAGCCCTGAAGTAAACTATTGTTGTTCTTTGCCTTGTTATATGCAGTATTATCTTATAAAATTTCCAGCGACAGATTCAGGCTGCTTAGCCACGTCAATAGCTGGTAGAGGTTACTTCTTTCAAACTTCTGCTTTACTGTTTGCTTCGTGGCAAGTTTGATTGACACGATAAAGCTCTTCAAGCTGTTCATTTCGTTCAGTCGCCGGCACAACGGGTACCAATGCTCATTCAGATATTGCTGTACCGCGTATTGCTGGCCATGACTTAACCAAACAAAGCTGGTCCAGTCAAAATAGATAGACCGGACCAGGTCTTCATTCCCGGCATTGCGCCCTACGTCTAAGAATTTTCGCAAAACGTTCAGATCGTCAAAGTGAAAAGAAGCACCCCTATATAGGACATCAATTGCTTCATGGTAGCTGAGAAGATTAACGACTGGCTATTAGTGTTGTCCCAAACCCCGTTTCTGTATCATCTGGAATCTTACATTTGAGACGAACATATAAGAAGCCCTATTGCGTTGACATTAGATCTCAGACTCGCCGCTGTGGCTGTATGGGACAATGCTTTCACATGGCTCTGGTATACAGAAGTATCGTTTTCCGCCACAAGACTTGTTTGAATCTGGTATGTAGTTGATATTCGACACATGCCGTTGTCATTAAAGAAATAATAGTAGTATATCAGTCTTCGGATTTCCAGCGGCAGCTGTAGAAGCTCAAATGTAGCTATCTGAGGTCCTCGATTGATGGAATTCATCTCCAAGATCGCGTTGAATGTGATGTAGCTTCAAGAGCATGAGAAATCGCCTCATTGAACCCATAAATCCCCCAGCCCCCTTAACATTTATAGAGGTTTTAAGTTTAGTCTGAGAGAAATCGAGAGCTGCGGTCAAAGCATTACCGCATTGCTCAATTAGGTGATTGCTAATCGTACTAAGCATCATTCTTGTCATCAACGGACATACCGTAACTACGAATTTCCCCAGTATTCTAGTTTCTTCATCAGCATCTTGCCAAGGCCTGCTCATTATGGATCTCTGTAGAACTCAATAATCATGTACAGTTAACATTGAACTCGGCCCGCTGGGCATCAGCTAGTGCCTAAATGGTGGACTAGCGTGATCATAGCTGTGGACTAGCGCAAACTTGGATATGTTCGAAGCCAGGAGATAACAGGGCAACGATTTATCAGCCGTTGCTCGAACATATGATATCATGCCGTACATAGCTAGCAACAGGTCTCGCAAAGAATATGATATAAACTTGATGCTTCCGTTGCTACCTATGAGCTGAATAGACTTAGACATCATCGAGCCAATTTGATTCACGCGTCTTTACAATCTCTACAAACCTCTACTCACGGACGCCAACATGCCGACAGGAAGCTGTTATTGTGGAAACATCAGGATCGAGTATACTGGTGAGCCTGAGCGCACGGTAAGAATGATACTTGAGTATACTCTCCGCATAACAAGGCGGATAAAGTTGACTAAGATCAATAGGCAATATGTCACTGCTCGAATTGCCGCCATTACACCGGTAGCATGTTCAGCAACAATTATGTCGTTCCGAGTACCCAATTCAAGGTTTTTGGTGAACCGAAAGAAATATCGAAAATCGCAGATAGTGGAAAAAAGATCGTGAACTGCTTTTGCGGCGACTGTGGTGAGTCACGGCCGTATGAAGAGCTATGGACGAGCACTAACAACACCAGGAACCACAATGTATCGATGGGGAGATGGTTTTGGTGGCAAGGAAGGGATGAGAATCATTCAACCTGGGATTCTAGACGACAAAAGTGCTTTGGACAATCTTCGACCGGCCCTTGAGATGTTTATTGAAGATCGGGTGAAATGGATCCCTGCCGTTGAGGGGCTTGCTCAGCACGAGGGAATGCCTCCCCCATAACAGACATGGAACACGAGTCATTGGACATGTATGATAGCAAGAGCGCTGGGTATAACCGGGCATATGTCGTCATTGGCAAAATAGATTAATGTTGTAGAATACAGCGCCGTTCAATTGGTATTATCACAATGCGGAGTACAACAGTCTCTCAAATCCTCATCAGGTTCTATAACCCCTACCGTGTGTGCCAGATTCAACACTCCTCTCCGGAGTAATAATTCCAAGCCCCGGTCGACTTATATTTCTCCAGGCTAGCTCATCACACACATGACCCCTCCAATTGACGACAAGTCTCACTCGCGCAGAACACTAGTCCGCTTATTCTGCGCTACGCTCCGATCCTTGCAAGATCTAGTACTGCTTCATTGTCCAAGGAGTGCGCTGTATGCCTTTAAGCCTTGCAACAACTGGTCCACTCCACGAGAAAAAAGGCCAAGATCTGATGTCCCAAACTCAAAGTACCATTCTAATTTGAGTCTGCTCCGTGCGAATCATCAAATCCTGTGCCGTGTGAGGGTCCAGATTCAACAAAGTCCTGATATTGACAAATCAGCTTTTGAATCTCATCTATTCTCTCAATTTCTAATATATTCAGGTGCTCCGTTTGAAACCGAAAGTTGTCCAACTAACGGTTCGTATAGTGCTATTACAGATCGCATGAAGGTTTTTGTTCTTCATCCCTGGAAGTCTCCACAAAGTCTCTCTGACTGCACATTCAAATCTCTCATTCTTATAGACGCAATTTGACAAGAGTCATCTAGTCTATCTTAAATTTGCGTGCTCTTAACATTAGGAAAAAGCATCAAGATGTAGATAGACCCTCATATTCCGACGGCCACGTGTATTGATCATAATGTCCCCCGATAGATAGAGGATATCCGTCGTCTATTTGAAAGGCTATTGGCTTTTCGATAAGTCTCACACGGTTCTCATACCTAATTAGTATAGAGAGGAGAATCCAGTCACACCTCGCATCAAACCAAGTCCCCTTGGATGTGGGGTTTGCTTCAATAACACCATACCCCTTAGGGAGAATGCTGTACTTGATAGAGACAATGGTGATTCAGGATATTAGTCGCCCATGCCCTATCCGCCATCTGGTCTGTCGCCCCCTCTCTTCCACAGACCACCGTATGCTCCCCAGGTTTTGCCTCCAAACTTGTGCGAAACTGTGAGTCCTCTTCAGGGTATGTAATCAAATACTTTTCCAATTAGGTCTTCTGACATGGGATTTCGTGTCTAGCGTGAACATACGAGGCGAGCAACTGTTGATGCAAAGACCGATCCGGCCGGGCGAGGACAGCCACCTGTCCCCATAAATGCATGAATTCGGGCATCAGGAGAAGATACAACCGGAGTTAAGTGACCATGGGTTCAGGAAAAGAATACCTGTTCGTCAACACCAGCAATGATCCTTCTGCAGAGCAAAAATACCTAGGCCAAGTCAGGGGTTTCTTGATGCGCAATATACGCGCCAATCAAGAATGGCCAAAGCGCAGAGGATCTCATACAAGGGGCCGTGAAGAAGATGCTCATGGATCAATTGATCTTGAGAGTGACCGCCACTCTATACCTACAGAGCAGTCCTTCTATCTGAATTGCTGTGATGAGTGGATGCTCGATGATTACGGAACGCTCGGAGACAACATGGGAGTTGAAAGCCCTGCTGAGGACATGGAGCCTTCTGCTTTATTCGGGCAGAGTCAAAAGCATCGCGGCACGTCTCATGCTGGGCAGCACTGCATATGCGCCAAGTGTCTTAGCCAGGACTTTTCTGAACTACCCACGTCTGCTATCAGAAAATGCCCAATAGATCCCTTTGAGAGTCTTGCAGTTCCACTAGATGCCAGTGTCGGTGATCTCTTGGCCTTCTGTAAGTGTTTTCCGGCCACTTATAGTTTTGTGAAAGTCTCGTATGAGCAGAGAGAGCGTTATCTTAGTTCAAGTACGTTAATTTGTTGAATCTGAATTTCTAGTCATGGATGCTATATCCTCCGAGATGACTCCCATTACGGGCAAGATACGGGTCTCTCAGATACATCGGGACTGGTTACAGCCATCGTTCAGCCATCCGGCCTTTATGCATGCAATCCTATCGCTTACAGCACTCCAATTGGCTGCAGTACAACCTCAACGGAGAGACCATTACTGCGGCTTAACACTGCACCATAGAGGACGAGCCATTATTGCGGTGCAGCACAACCTCGCAGATTCAACCCTTGCCATATCTGATGAAAATATAGCTGCGGTGTTTAATCTTCTCTGTGTGGAAGAAAACATGTTCTTACCCATATTCACCGCTACAAGCCCCTTCAAGCCCGATATTAATCAGAGGCAAGCTCACATGCAAGGGTTGAAAGAGATGATACGTCTCAGGGGAGGAGTCCATGGCCTAGGCTCCTTTAAACCACTGCAACACTTATTAATCAGGTAAGTTA
The DNA here is from genome assembly GCF_050948025.1 of Trichoderma camerunense. NCBI lineage: Eukaryota > Fungi > Ascomycota > Sordariomycetes > Hypocreales > Hypocreaceae > Trichoderma > Trichoderma camerunense. Next base: position 1,886,533 of record NW_028145364.1, read on the forward strand.
TGAATTCAAACAGATTCATTCCTAGTACCTTAGTTTGTGTCACCACTCTTGATCTGACAGCGGCTCATTATTACAGACATTCTGTACCAAGAGCCGCTATATCATTTCAAAAAGCCAAGCTGCTGCCGCCGGACTTAATTGGTCAGCTGTTTCATAACTATCCCAAATCCTCCAGATTCTACGGCCAGCCCGGGCCTATGTGGCAACAAAGTAGTCGCATTGGCGTAGACAGCAAGCTACTTGACCTGATTCGCACCGTGGAGTGTCTCTTGCAGGATACTCATGCCTGGTTTGAAGCACCGGATACTAGTCCCTTCGACACTATCGACCTAAACACCATATACTCGATGATAATTAGCATGTGTGTCCGCTGGTATCTGACCACCGAAAGTGAAGGCCGTCTGAAGGCCGTCGACGCTATCCTTGGGCTCTGTTTGATGCAATTTACAGCGTTCTTGTGTCGCTCAACGTGCCCTGCTAGGTACAGTGGGCCCATCTCTGTCCTCGAGCGACTGAATGAGCACTTATTCTACCATTACCATGAAAATATGGCTGTTCTGCACGCCGCAAATCTGGACGTCTGGGTAGGGATACTCATCGTTCTAAGCTCGGATGGCATATCCGGGTATCAAAACATCTTTTGGAACATTTATATGGAGATAATTGCCAAGAACCGCGCGGTATTGAAGAGTTTCGGGGATCTTCAGACAATTTTAACAACCTACTGTCTTTGGAGTCCTTATCCAATGGACATACACGCAAAGAATATCTGGGACGAGACGCCGCTAGATTTGGAGACACAGAATGTTAGCTCGCCGGAACCAACAATCACGAAAACACGGATCCAGAGAACAATTAGACTGGCCGCGGCACTGGTATCCTCAAATCCATACCTCGGTGGGCATCCCATAGGACACACACCAATGGAGAATGAGTAATCGACGTATGGCTTTTGAACTGGCAATTTATCCAGAAGAGATCTAAGCGGTACATATACAAATCTATCATTCTGGCGCAATAATCTTCTGCTTCTCGTATTATCTCTACATGAAATAAGACATTGTCAACAAGATAAACACATCAGGTTCACACACATTAAGCACATAATCATACTGAATGAACTCGTGCTGTATCGGGTCTCACCGCGTCCCAGTGAGACTCCAGGCCAAATCAATTTCGACAAATAATTTCACAGAGAAACTCAGATAAGCCGTCTACCTAATTAAACCTTACTCTATTTTGTAGACCGACACTGAAATAAAGGTGCTCTTTGTTGCTACCTACCCTAGAGAGTCCCATATTAGTCATCTTCTTGTCTTATGCCTCGCTATCCGCTTCAACAGAGCCAAAGAAACCTTGATTTGTTCATTCGCAACTCGGACGATCAATATCAGGTTGAGACAACATCATCCGGCTCCATGGCATCCCCTGTAAATGCGTGCAAAGCATGTAGAAACAGTAAAAGAAAATGCAACCGCGGTTTACCTATTTGCTCCACTTGTCTTCGGTAAGGATACGACACACAAACTCTTCCGTCACGCCATAGATTATGATATCAGAAGCTAATGGTTTCGACAGATTCGGCCGCCTTTGCGTGTATGAAAGTCATGCGGGACAGGATTCGGCCCATGGTGTCGTTCCGGAGGTGCCCGGCCCTAGTCGCTCTAGCTTAACAGTGTGTCACGCTCTCTTTAGGTCTTGCAAACTCGCGGCCCTGCTGACGACTGGTAGACTCTCAATGCCACGTTTGGAACAGCGTTGCAGAAAGAAGCTCATAGCATCCTTGGGACGCCAGATGAGGTGCGCCAAACTGCAAGTACTTACTTTAGTTCCGTTCATCACAGGCTGCCTATCATATCAGAGTCGAGGTTCCATGAGAACTTGTCACGATTATTCGTTCCTTCGGGAATAGACTTTACCACACTTTGTTTATGTATGAAGCTTATTCAACAAAATCCTGTGCAGCAAAATGTTAGAACAAGGGATATTTCATCGCCATACTATCTTGTTGCCAAAAGCAGTATTGGCTTTCTCGAAGCCGCAGGCTTTGATACTCTCGATGCCATTCAGTCTAGACTGCTTCTAGCCCTATATGAGATTGGCCATGGGATCTATCCAGCTGCTTCTGTTTCCATTGGTAGCTCTGCAAGGTTGGCTCGAAATCTTGGCCTGAACCGAGATTCCTGGCGTTCACAAGACACTGATGTTGAAGGAAGAAAGCGGACATGGTGGGCTGTGCACAACCTTGATAGGTACGATCCCCCCCGTGCTGCATCCAGAAACCTAACGCTGCCTTGAAAGTAACATCCGTTATTCACTTTAGATTTACTGCTCTATGTGGAGGGGATGCGATATTTGCTTCCGAAGATGCCACAACAGAAACTCATCTGCCTTCAAACGATGAACAGGTGTCGTCCACAGTGAGTGTCTCCGTTGGCTTTGGAAGTCGCCAATCTCGATTGGGAAATCTCTAAACAGTCAAATACAGGCTATTTCAGAAACTTCTACAGCGACAATCTCTACTCCAGCTCCATTTCATGTGGGACCATTTGCGAGAGAATGTCAAGTAGCGCACCTCACAGGCCGTGTTATTCAGCACGTCTATCATCCTGTTACTGATGTCGACTTCCGCTCTCGCGAGCGCGCTCAACTTGAGCGCACGTTGAAGGCATTCCTACCAATCCTAATTGACGAAGAACTAGAATTCAGCACCTATTGCGGAGCTCTGGGAATGTGTATTAGGTATCCATATTCACATTACCTTCAATGCTTTTGACTTTGTCTTTGTTCGCTTACCATGTCTAGTTCTCTCTATGCATTATACATTCCCCCAGTTATCCGTAATGATCTTGACGATGGCTGGGACTTCCAAAATCTGGAAATCGTTTCTACGCAGATGGCGGCACTGTCACAGCACCTTCTCAAAAGCGCCGAGAATGAATCTAACCTCATAATGATGTCGCACTTCATTCCGTATTCCTTGTATCAAACCGCTGCAATACAATTAAATTTATATCGGAGAAGCCAAAATATTACCTTCAAGACAAACGCTGAGTCAATTATTCAAATATTGACTTACATGAGCAGAAGATGGCACACCGCAGGTAAGAAGAGGCTCCATTAATCGGTTTTACGTGGCAGCTAATCAGATATATCCCATAGCCAAGTATTTGACGGCGTTGGAATTCGATGACCCGCCAATGACGCTGCCACCTCAAGGATTTTATCTCAGTGTTTCGAGCCTGGACAACGATTCTAGGAGTTAGTGGAAGTCGAACGAACAAGACAACATCGGATACTGTAATTTGACAAAAGTCGTACTACGTCACAGAATACAAATACGATTAGATCTATGAACTCAAAGTCTTCTACGTATGCGAGATGCGTACACATGTATTCTCGCAGAGCCAATGTCGATCCGCTCGGCGCGGCGCATATGCACATATCTGCGAACCATTTTATCACCAAAATCGGATTTGTTCTCTCTATTCATATACTAGATGGGATCTATTAGGTCATAGAGTTTTTAATCAATGTCAATGCCATAGGGGTCAAGGCTAGCATCAGTGTGTCGCACATATTCCATCTCTGCCGCAACTTGTTGAGCCACCTCTTCGCCATAAATCTTCGCGACAAAATCGAACGTCAAATCCATGCCTGAAGTGACGCCTGAGCTTGTCCAGATATTACCATCCCTTGTCCATCGAGCCTTCGATACCCAGTTAACCTCCTCTCTCCACTTCGAAATGATGGGCCACGCGCCTTTGAACATGGTGGCCTTCTTCCCATCCAACAAACCCGTCTGACTCACAATCCCCGAGCCTGTGCAGATCGTAATCAGGTGTTTCAGTCGTGGATAGCGCTCCTTGATGAAATCCAGCATTGGGCGCATGAGCTCCAAGTTTGGCTTTGTCACATCATCGGGGTTGAAGTTAGCTACCCCTCCTGGGACAATTAAGACGTCCAAATCGAGGGGAGCAGTGGCGAATGTGTGTGTAGGAACAAGAGTTTGCCAAGTACTGAAGACCGGTAGTCCAGCAGGAGGCTTTGAAGATGGCTTTGTAGGTACTGGGTCCAGAGTTTCGGCAATTATATCGAGGGTCACGCCAGGTATATGGCTGCTGGCGACGTTTATGATATCGACCGGCCCAGTCACATCTATGAGCTGAAAGCCAGGGTAGACGAGGACGCCGTACTTCAACACGGTCTCTTCATTGGTCGCCATGTTGCAGTCTGTGATAAAAATTTCCGATGCGCAGCAGGTTTTGTCGTAAGTTGGGTAGATGATGTGGTAAAGCGGCTTGGGGATGATTTTGTTGCAGAAAGTGGTTGATGTCTGTATTGAATCTGGGGGGCTGTGATGGATTAAATAGTACATCAAGAATGCGCCCCTTTGGCCCAAAGCAACAGAACTAATATGACCTATACGTAACCGATTACCAAGCTACTTGATCATAGGTTGAACATAATCAGGTTCGTCGGTCTGTTTAGCAAATACGAACCCAACTTCACATAACGATTTTCACGGACTCTAGCTTAGCAACTTCCAAATCCGCCATTATTGAAGCCAGCATACAAGTCATTGTTTCGCATCATGAGCGGACTTAGGCGGACTTAGGTTCAATTATGCTCAATAAAGCCATGATAGTTAACCCAGATAGACTACTGATGTCATTTAGTCGTCTTCCGCGATGCTTCCGAGAACACGGACGACCTGTATATGTTTGGCAACGATGGGTTGAAGAGCAAATACTACTTTGGGTTGCGCTAGTCCGTCATTTTTGCGCTATACCGATATGCTGACAGATGTCCCCTGCTGTTCTGGCGCCCTCCTACTGTGATCGAAATTATCACTGTGCACTCCGTAGCGAAGGAAAAGTAAAGAATCAAGCAGAAGTGTGAGATCTGCCGACTGACAGCCTAGAATGGGCATTGCTATTCCTTGGCCGTCGGCGGTAAAGCATCCTGCCATTGTCAATTTGTCAGGGTATTCTAACAGTAATTACATGCGTCCAGTTGTATATGTGCGGCGGAGAGAGAGAGTCGGCCTCTAGCATTCGGATCTATAAAACCCCCTCCAGTTGTCTTTAGAAGGATTAGAACTTGCAAGTAGCCAAGACCTCGTTAGACACCGGATATTAAGTATTAGTCTTTAATTATTCGGCTTCTATTTTGTTGCTTTGAGCTGGTGGAACCTTCACATAGGCACACTTCTTCTTCAAACGGCCGGCTTGTCCTCAAATCTCCACCAATCAAGATGGCTCCGTTTACATTTCCCACTGAAGAAGTGACATTCGCAGATTTGCTTCTGCGCAGCACGTATGCTCTGATACCTCCAACAGAATCCCCAAGGCTAATCCTAGATACAGGGAATATGCCAAATCAGCGGATCCTCTTCCATTTGTGTCAGAAGCTCCCAAAAACTTTGTAAAACCCACCGTTGCCATATGTATGTTGAGTATTCCTCCAATATTGAGATACTTCTAACGAAGGGTGCCGATGGACAGTTGCTTGCTGTGATTTTCGGTTTTGTCCTGAGGAACACTTTAAATTACAGAAAGGGGGTAGGGCAAAGTGAATGAGCAAATCTCCATAGCGTTAACTGACTCTTTCATAGAAGCATTTGTGATAAGAATAGTGGGTGGCAATGTGCGACCGTATCTTAACGATTTACTCTACCTGGAAGCTCTTCTCAATAACGAGCTGCGGGATATTATTATCATTCACCACGAAGGTACGCCGCGCCTTTTTGTAATACAACAGACTTTATCTAATTGAAATAGACTGTGGGACAACCCGAATATCAGAGGAGATGATCAAAAACAATATCAAGGCCAAAACCTCGAATCTTGACAGCGAAATCGATCAGATCAAATTTTACATGCATGACGGACGGAAGTAAGTCGTTCTACATTCTACGCAAGTCTTATGATGTATTTCCCAAATATTGACGGGAAAAAACTTTATAGTCTCGAGAAAAGCGTTCGAGAGGAATTGAAGTTTATCAGAGAATCTCCTTACATCCGAAAGGACCTAGCCGCTAACGCAAGAGGTTTTGTGTTTTACTTGAAAACGAATTCCCTTGTAGAGGTCAAATGATTCGGTTTGAACCTGTTATGATAGACAGGAGCTATAGTCAAGAGCGGAACTAGACTCTTTTTCTCACGCTCCCAAACAAACTCCTAAGCAGAAGGAGTACACTGTCGATAGAAGCATCGCTGCGCAGATAGGATTGTTCGTAACTATAAAACATTTGGTGATGAGACTATTAGGGGCTTCTATATAAGAAATACTCTGGGCACGTCGGAGCTGAATCGCCACAAATGGATCCACGCAGGTCTGTAAATTCGGATGCTTCGCTGGCTGACATTGCTTCCAGCTGAACCACCAACTCGCTCATGTGTACTAGTACACATCAGGTTGAGCACTAATTGCGGCTGAGATAAACGGTATCACAGCCGCTGCATGTCAACGGTTGCAGTGTGTTTCACTAGGTAAAATACACGGGAACTGTTGCACGAATCATGGGATCTGTGCACCTTACTCCGCAGACACAGAGCTGGGTGCTGCCTGATTTTCATCAAACATAAGTATAATTCCCTCATACTTCCATCTACTCATATTGTTTACTGTCTTTCCCTTTACTGTCATTTTCTCTCTCTCCAAATATCCAGAGATCAATATGGAAGAGCCAGGTCTCGCCATCACGACCCAACCAGGCACTTACCTTTGCCAATACTGTAAAGAATGCGTCCGATCATGTGGCGTCCAATATCCTGAATGGCTTGGCAGCGATAGATATGCGGATGGTTTGCGACAAGCCTCTGCGCTAGAGCGTCGCTGGAAGTACGGTCACTCAAATTACGAGAGTTTCTTGGCCGCTGTCGATAAAGGATGTTTCGTCTGCAAAACGTTATTTGAAGATATGTCCGAGGATATGGTTTCAGAAATTCGAGACACAGTCGCGGGCTCAACAGGCAACAAAGTTTCCTCTTTTGATCTGACTTATATGAAAAGCCCTGAATTTGCATGTCGGCTTAATTTTGCAATACTAATGCCCCCTCAACTAAAAGGGCAAGCTGACAAAGTGGAACGAAATTTTGTTTTGCAAGGCCTAGGTTCTTTACACTCCAATCTCAATTGCGTTGAGGCTATCCATTGCTAATCTTAGCTAAAATTCAGGCCCTTCTCCGATTCTCTCTGTCAAATGTCTTCCAGCTGGAAAAACGAACTCAAATATTAAATCTTTCGTGATTGATGCTCTGAAAAAGTGTATCAAAGATCATGATATGTGTGGCAACAATAATGCTCAACAGATGGCCTCACCACAGTGGTATCCCACAAGACTGATAGATGTTGGAACTCTAGAGTCGGTCAGAAGTAGCGTCAAGCTAATTGAGACAGGAATCAGTCTCCCACGTGGTTCATACGTAACATTAAGTCATTGCTGGGGAAATGCTGCCACTGTGTTCAAGCTTGAGAGAGCAAATAGGCAGACTCTACTGAAAGAGCTACCACCTCTTGCTAAAACCTTTGAAGAGGCAATCAACGTAACAAAAGAGCTTGGAGCTCGATACATTTGGATTGACTGCACTTGCATTATCCAAGATGACAAAGCCGACTGGGAGAGAGAGGCCAGTCTAATGGCCAATGTATACCGAAATGCCATGTGCAACATATCCGCAACGGCCTCTTCGGATTCCACTGGTGGCCTTTACTACAACAGGAAAGATATATTCACCGGTATCTCTCTCAGTTACCCCGAGCAACGTGAGGAGCTGCTTCTTATCCGAGAAGAAGTCGAGGTAGCGGAAGACATCGAATTTGCTGCAATTACAAAGGTAATTGCATACGGGTTTACTACTTAATTTTCCCATATCTGACAGAATATATTTAGAGAGGTTGGGTTTTGCAAGAACGACTTCTCTCTCCAAGAATCGTCCACTTTACGAGTCGGCAGCTCATCTGGGAGTGCAATGAGCTCATTGCGTCCGAGAGTTTCCCTGACGGCCTTCCTGATTTCTGGACTTATTATTATATACCAAAGAGGCTCATAGCCGATGCTCACAAGACTTTATCCGCAGGGGAGTTAGTGGAGATTTGGGGAGATGTTCTTTTGCGCTACAGCAATGCGAATCTAACGTTTCAATCTGATTTACTGCCTGCATTGTCTGGCATCGCGAAATATCTACAGGAAATATCCGGAGCCACTTATCTTACTGGAATTTGGAAGACACAGGAGAAACCTGTGGTGAACCTGGCTTGGGAATGTGAACCAAACTTGTGTCGACCCACAAACTATCGAGCACCTTCGTGGTCCTGGGCTTCCACTGACAACACAGTGAAATTCGAGCCGTTCAAAAGCACCAGCGATAGTCATGGAGAGGGATGGTTTGGAGCCGTGAAAACCAAAGCAGAAATTGTCGATGTGCAAATAACGCCTGCTACATCTGATTTGACAGGGCCCGCCTCGTCTGGAGTTCTTACCATCGAAGGACCTCTCAATCAAATAACCATAAATCCCGAATTGGAAGTGTTTCTTGATGAGGAACACTTAGAGATGATGGTGTCTTTTGATGAACCAGACTACGAAGAGGGATCGTTCTTTATCTTACCACTATACTCATATCATTCTGAGCATGATCACGAAGATGGGATCGATCAGATTATTTATGTCTATCTTATTTTATCCCTAGCAAAAGATCAGTCAGGGTGCTACACTCGTTCTGGGTTAGGGCGTATTGCAAGATGGATTTATGAATGGCCGCCTATTTGGGACAAGGTTGTTAACGGAATGGATGCATTGTGCGACGAGTTCCTTGGTTTAGAACGAGGACACAGAATTCGAATCGTATAAATGTCAGCTATCAATCGTATCATCTGAATTCAACTTAAAAAAGAGCCTTAATTAATCCTCCTAGTGACACTCATCTTAATCGTATTATCGAAAAGCAACTTACAAAAACGCACTCATTAATCCTCCTGGTGACAATCTCCCACGTCTCTCAGCAAGCATAAAAAGGGATTCATTGCAACTTCACGACATCTGCCACCTAAGTAATATATCCAGGTCAGCCCCAAATGTCTCTCGAATGTGATGTTTGTTGCTTTAAAGGGTCGAACGGTCCGGGATGCATGTCCTCCTCAGATGCGGTTGTTTGTTGCGCAACAGTGTTCTACACCCTCATCACCAACCCCCAGTGAAAGTCAATATTGGAATACACAGGTCAGGATATCTGGAGGAGAGGCTGAGCTTACCAAGAGCAAACCTTTCCCGGCCATGATTACTCCGGACTCATGTCCATCCACTGAAGAAGTACTAGTAGTGGCGCCGTCCGCAAACTGGCGCCGTCATAGCACGAACCACTGGATATCGCCAAGCAAGGTAAGCGATGACGACACCGACAATGGTTGCTAAAACGGCTAGTACAGCGATGGCGAGGCCAATTTTGTCCCAAATCGAGGAGTCCACACCGATGGCGGTGTTTAGGTAGGAGGTTGCTGGAGCCATTGATAGAGTTGATGACAGAGGCAGAGGTAGTTGCTGGCGACCCGACGTGGACGAATGAAGAGGCTGGAGTTGCAGTGGTGGATTTCCAATCGTAGTAGGAGCCAAAGATACTTGTCCGTCTTGTCTCGATAGAAATCACGAAGTAGCGTTAGTGGTAGAGTTCGGATTTCGACTCGTCCATGGCGAATGAGGCCTCTTATATCTGTACAGGAGATACACTTCCAACAAAGAAATTAAGACCTTTTCGAAAGTCATACCTGTTTGCTCCAACTTGAACTTGGCAGATATCAGATGATTCAGCCACCGTTGGTAGCTGGAAAACGCCTACATCGTGAGAGATCCTGATAGGGTGTAAAGCTATGCACGCCGTAGCAAACAAACGGATATTCTGACGCCTTATTCTTGCCAACTCATCAACTCAGAGAACAAACCGGGCAGTGCTCTCTTTATTACGAAGCCATAATGATGCCTGACACGCGACGATATCGGCGTACAGCAGCGAATGTCCAAAGTCACCCCTCCCCTTGATGCTGCTGCCTCGAGGGAAAGTGCCTTGCTATGGTCACCACGGTACTCGAAAGCGGCGTCAAAGAGTAGCGATTTGTATCCGATTGGGCCGACCCCGTTACACAGGGCGGCGGAGAGGAGGTTTATCTAGATCATCTAGATCCCGCTTTACCGTCGGGCCGCCTAATGCCAAAGACGTTGAAAAATCTATCGCCACAGAAGGCTCTTATTTCTCTTTGTTTCCGCATTTAGAGGGAATATGAAGTACGTCCGGAGCCACCTCCAACCACGATTTAGGCGTGAATGTATAGATACCCCCTTAAATTATCACCCCTGGTCAGCCACTGTTCCATCAAACGAAAAGCTCAAGCCTCGTTGACAGAAGAGCCAACTGGCATCTGAGAGTCACGCTAAATGGCTGTACACGGCTGGCCGCATACAGTCGACTGACCCTAAGGCTTACCAGGTCACCAAGCCGATGGTGCTCTTTAATATCCTTAACGACGAAGATATCTTTCTATATGCTCCTGATTTAAGTAGCATGGAGACAACAAACTAGCCGTCTTGCACTTGGCAGTAAAAAGGGTAAGTTTGTCGGTGTCTCACAGTAGTGAAGGAGCTGCTACAGCAGGGATTCTTGGCAAGGTGGTCGAGGAGTGGCTGCCATTGCGTATCACAAGCGCCAAAGTGTATCACAAGCGCCAAAGGTCGTTGAGCCCTGGTTCTTGTCCCACCTCGTTATTCCATGGGGCGGGGGCGGGGGGGGGGGGGCGCCGCCCGGCCCGCCCGGCGCCGGGGCGGCCCGGG